>NW_006800365.1:283226-387960 GCF_000485575.1 Poecilia formosa
ATTTATACCTTTTAGTGTTATTTATGCATTTTTTAAATTATTATTATTGTTGGAGCCTTGCAATGAAATTTCGCTCAATATCTACATTTTAAATGTTCAGTTGGATGAAAATAAAGTCTCTGTCTGAATGTCAAACATCTGCACATATTTAAGATTTATCTGTGTGTCATTTAGGATCTAATAAGGAAAATCTCATCATATGTAAAACTTTTTAAATAATTGGGATTGAGTTGATTAAATTTAACACATTCATGTTATTTTTAGATGCAGAACTCCAACATTCACAGGTTATAAAAGGGATTGTGTTTCAGATTTTCTGAGCTTAAAGTGAGCGTAGCTTCCTCTACAACCCAAACCAGATTAATATCTGACATCAGACTCACCTTGCGTCCATATGGCACCAGAACAGCAGCCTCCAGTCTCTCACTGTGCAGGTTTTGTGTCCAAGATGGCCGCCGGTTCCTGGGGTCACTGCTGGTGCAGCAGGAAATGAATCATTCAGGCCAATATTTAAGGTTTGCTGTTTTGTTTAGAGTTGGAAATTGTTTGGACCTGAGGACATGTTGGGCTTCCGGGACGTTCAGACGGCCGGACACTCATAAAACCAGACGTAGACTTTTCTATTCGTCTAGAGTGGCAGAAAAATTAGGGTGTTTGTCTCATTTCCTATTTAGATCTTATGTTGTTGCTTAGAGAAATAACACACATAATACATAATCGATCTTATTGATGAAAACAATGTTTAAGATGCAAGTTTTGAGGTATCTGGATTTTTTTCATCAGTTCATCTCTTGGATTTACATAGTTCGTTTGGAATGATGTCAGGGCGCTCAAGGCCGCCATCTTGTTCAACAAACATTTTTTACAACTTCAATTTATGTAGACTTTGAATTCAAGTCAACTCTTCAACAAAACACAAGGCCCAAGATTTTGAGGTGTTTTTACACAAATAAATTCATAATGTTACAAAAATATAGTCGTCGTAGAGTCATGTGACCAGAAAGAAGTCTGAATATTAACTCTGCAAAAACACAAAATCTTACCAAATATTTTTGGTCTAGTTCAGGACTGTCAAACTCATTTCCAATTTGGGCCATATCAAAATCTGAATCTCCTCAAAGGGCCAGTTTTTCCAGAATGTATTGATAAAAATAAATTCAGCTGTTAAAATGTCAATAAATAGCCGTTTTAGCTTTCAGTAAGAGTTTCTTAAAATTAAACACTTCTTTTCCCTCTGATCAATCCATCCAGGATTCACGATTGTTTTTATGCTCTTTTTGCAATCAAAATCACAGATTTTGTGGTGATAATTTAGAAATATTTGTAAGAAATTTTTAGGATATTTGTGCTAATATATGATGTCTTTGGCCAATTTTGAAAAACAATTTACAGTAAAAATCAGAAAAAGACTTTTGTAATCTGTTGATTTTGTATGAATTTTGAGTGAGTTCTGTGGATTTGTTGAAAAACTGGAGGGACTTGTTGCAATTTGGAGTCTAAAGGGCCACATAAAAAGCTACTGTGGGCCAGATCTGGCCCCCGGGCCTTCAGTTTGACACATCTGGTCTGGTTTCTAGATACAAAACAAACTTACTAGTAACTTTTCAGCAAGATCTGGGAGTTTGTTTTAAGTCAATAATCCCTTAATGTTTGTGTTAAAACAGTACTAGTTCCACAATAACCTGGCACTCTGTCGTTACCTAGCAACGCCAGCCAAGCGCAGCCCGTCACCTAGCAACCAGTTCCAGTTCCACTGGCTGATTATTTCAGTTGTAACATGGGGAAAATGCCTTGTTATAAGTGAAATAATCTGCCATTGGAACAAGAACTTCCCAAAGCAATGGGACATAAGTTTTCCTCTAGAAGCATCTTTAGACTTGGCTAAAAGATCAAAACGTCCCCCGTCTCGTCTCTCCTGGAGGACATGTCTGCTGTGCCCTGATTGGTGGGAGGTCTGCTTGTTGTTTGAGGTCTGCTGGTTGTTTGAGGTTTGCTGGTTGTTTGCAGCTGCCGGTGGGAGGTTGTTTGGTCTACCCTCTCTGGACTGTTTGTGGACAAACAGGAGGACTGAAGGCTGCTTCACTCTCTCTCCTGTCCCTTTCTTGGCTGTTTCAGCTGGAGCTGGATGAATGGGATGTGTTGTGTCTGCATGTCTCTTAATGATACCCCAAACAGATATTCATATTTACACTCGGATGTCGCACAGACAAGTTTTCTTCATGTTCCTAAGGCTTTAAGCAGAGTAAGCTTCCTCCTGGCTCAGGGAACAGGACTGTAAGCATGAGCTGTGCAACAGGTTCAAAGGTTAATGGCAGCGGTTTCGTTTTCTTTAAACTAGCTGATGTTTGCAGTGCAGCACTTCCAAAGTCTGGGTTATATTTAAGCAAAAAAATAGAGCTTTTTCCATTATTATATTTAGATTTTTTTTTAACTTAATGTGTTTATAAATGTATGTCAGAATATGAATTACGTCTGTTTCAGGACAAATTTACAGTAAGTCTGGACAAAAAGTCTGAATTATATTTAGATAACTTTTTACTTAGCACTTTAGCATTTACTTTAGCATTTTGCTGACTTTGAAAACATTTGGCGAATTTAGCTTCCCCTAAATTAATTTTCTGGGTAACTTCTAAAGTGCTAATTTACTTGTTTGATTTGTTAACATGAACTCTATTCTGCCTAAAGACCTAGAGGCGGCTCCAAAAGCAGGCAGTGAACTACGCTGCAGGGCATTCTGGGTAAATGCAACCAAAACAAACACAAAGCAGGAGAAATGGGTCGTGGTCTTTTGCCAAAAGCAAGAGAAATTCTACAAATGCAAAAATCTGACACCAATACATTTTTGTTTACATTTTATGAGGTAAGATGTTACACTCTGTGTCTTCTTTAGAGGTTTTTGTGCTGTTTCCTTTAGTCGTTCTTGGTGCAGCGCCCCCACAGGTGAGGAGGGGAACAGATCGCAAACCACACCAGCTGAAAATGTAACAAATGTTGGAGTTTTGGTCCCTATTCAACCGATTCTATCTATCATGACTATCATTGTTTGTCAGCAGCTTCTCATTCTTTCTGTGTATGTTTTTGATAGATATGAAACCTTAACATTGGTTTGTTTGTAGGACTAGAGCAGCTAGCTAGTTAATCAAGCTGTTAAAACAGAGCGGTAAAGTATAAGTTTCCTTTTGGGTGTAGATTATGCAGTCATATTAAGACTCTATCCCTCCCTCTTCGCCGTCTCCTGTGAATAACAAACTTTTCTCTTATTTTCTCAGTCTATCTCTCATTCTTCCCTCTCTCCCCCTCAGTCCCTCCTTCCCCATTCAATAAACTCGGCTTCATTTGCTGCGGCGCTGCAGCGGGCTGCTTGGCAGACGTGACGGCCCTGTCGCGCTGCGCTGACGGTTGAATGCGGCGCGCCGAGCACACTGGTTGCATTGTGCTTTTGATGAGGCCCTACATCTTAGTCACTCGAGAGCCTTCATGTGCGACTGTGTGTACGCGCGTAGCTGACGGCGGGGGCATGCACACCGTGGACTTCGGCGTGCAAAAAAAGATGCAAATGCAGCATTCTGGGAGCACATCAGCTGCACTTCGGCAGCTAGATTTGCCGCCAAGCAGCTGCTGACACAGGAATACAGGGATCTCTATTAATATAACCGCTCTGATGAGTGATTATTACCTAGGCGCTCGGCTCAGCGCAATTAGCAACTGGCTAACACGGTTTTCTCTGAGAGTGAATCCCATTTCACGTCTTGTCCCCACCACTTAACCTCACCTCCATGATTTGAATGTTCCTGCCAAAGGGGGAAGGGATGTTATTTACAAACCTTCTGTCAAACAACCAGCAGCGTCTGGAAAGGCATAAAAACCTTCCTCAAGCAACAGCTAATTACATCTGCATCTGTTTGGACTTACAACAGTCACAAAGCACGTAGAAGAAGCTCCTCTACCGCTTTGTTGACTGAACAAATGTTAGAGAACTGAATAAACATGAGATCCCTTTTGCTTGAAAGCAGTGCAGAAACTAAAACCTCAATTAAAAAGAGCTGGGAATCACTAAAATCATCGGCTTGCTACTGATTAACTCGGGCATCATAAAGTCATAAACTCTTCTGTAGTAGTCGTTAAAGGACTAATAAAGATTGACTCAAACTACAATAATCTTATCAGGTCTTTGGAGACGAAACAGAAAAGATTTTAGGTTGTAATTCTGGTTTGTTGTTCAGATGTAAATGGGATCAAAACTTCTGGACCTTCAGCACCAGAGAGCTAAAACGCCTGATTCTGATGGGACAGACCGGCGTCTCCCTGGACTTTAGGTTCTTTTGTTCAAATGTGTTGAAAATATGCAGAAAGTACAGAGAACCGCATGAAGTAAGAAACTTTTCCTTTCCCTGTTTTAGAGTCTAAGAGTGGTTTTACACCTGATAGTCCGGTCGGTTAGACTGCAGCTTATATGGGCATAAATCTTATTTTCCAGTGTTCATGTGACTCTGTGGGTCTCGTTGAAGGTTATGGTACTTATTCTTTCCCAGAATCCATTGGGACTTTGACTAATGGGTCGGGGAAACCCGTAGAAATGGAGTTAAGCCCAAATCTTCAAGCCTGATCAAAACCTTTTAGTTTTGATCACATCGACTAAATGAGTCGCACTGAGAAACCTTAAGGTCTGCTGAGACCAAGGCTTCTTCCTCTTTAGCCCAGCTCTATTGTCTCCTACGCTTCAATCATATTAAGTGCTTTACGGATTAAACTTTTGATGGACACTAAAACAATATCTGGAGTGCTTCCCTCGTCGTCTCCCTGAGGAAAAGCTGCTGATTCAGAGTCGAGCTCCGTGTTGTTCGCTCTCCTCTCGTTTCCCTTCGTTTTCCCTCCCCGCCACACGAACCAACTCTCTGACTTGCACAGGCCCAGAACCGTCTTCCCACCTGATTGCTTTCCCATTTTTCTTGCTGGGAGATTTATGGTTAGGGGAATGTTGGAGACAGGCTATTACCATGTCCTGTTTGAACTCATCAGGCAGACAAAGTGTTCGGGGTGGCTGCGGCGACATTCGCCCGGCTCTTTTACCAAGACACAGTCCCTCCCACACCCCAGTTAACCCCACTTCAGAGGCTTTCCGCCGCACCGCAGAGTTTTTACTTTGCATTGCGCCACAGCCCTGATCTCCATGCTGCTGCTTTCTTTTCCTACTGGAAGTGGAGCCATGTTTTCCCTGCACTGTGCCAACGTTTGCTCCATGAAGCGGCTGCTTCACTTCATCTATAAGTGTGAAAAAGTGTCAGATTTTACTCCGTTTTAAATACCAAAACCAGTTCTAGAAAGTAATGGCGTCACAGATGTTTTTCTTTCTGCTTCAAGTTCAATTTATCTGATTTTATCCCGACAGTAAAGTTGATTTAATTCAAAATTCTTTATCATATTAAATAAAATACAAAAGATCCAAAAGAAGAAGGAACAGTTGTTGAATAGAAAGTCTGTCACATTAAGCAATGAATCGATTGATAAATTAAAATGAGCTCGTTTTCTGTTCTGATTATTAATATTGTTTTGATAAGAAATTCTGCTGAAGACGACATAAAACTTTTCATTCCTGGTTTTAATTGTAAGTGGTTTTTATTTAAAATATCTTTCAATTCCAGTGTTAAGAGTTCTTTATAAAATTAAACTTATTTTTATGTCATTTATAAAAAATATTATATGAAAATGGTCTCAAAGTAACAATATTATTGTTTATCGCAATAATTACTGGGATAATTTATTGTCCAGCAAAATTAGTTATTGTGTCAGATTGGATGAAAATAAGGTTTTCAAAAATTATTTGTTCAAATACGAGTCGCAAATTTCTCCTTCTGAATTTCAAATAATTTTTAAGGTAATTTATGATTTTAATGTTTTAGTTTGATGTCCATTTCTTCAGATTACAGAAACGCTTTTAACTCGTTCTTTTCTTTTCAGTAACTTTCAGAGCACTGTGGCTCTTTAAGCTGCTGAGTTTGAGTCAGAGAGCAGTGGCCTATCCAAAGCACCATTTTCTGTCCTTACTCCTACCAAATATTTTGTCTAAAGCCACAAAATCTACTTAAAACCTTGCAAATAATATCTTAAACTTCATAGAGCTTTCTTTATGTACCTTTGGAAGATGAAGACAAACAGATAAGTAGCTTTGAAAAGGGGGGAAAATCGAAAACGTTTTAAAATAATCCTCCCAAAATATGTCAAAATGAAACCAAAATACCTCCGTCGACTGGAGACGTCCCGGTTCTTATGGTGCCGGTGGACGGCTGCAGCCTCAGCATCTAAGTAAGAAGTTACTTCTCAGAGCCAAACATGCACAAACAGCCATCTTGGACTCGCCAGTTTACCCAATAAATGTAACTTTATGCTGTTAAATAAAGCTGTAAGTATCCAGAGAAAACCAGGCCAGGCTTAAAGGATAAAGCTCCTGCTGAGGTTCAAACGCTGCACCCTTCATGCTTCCCCAAAATGCTCATAAAACGGATTATTAAAACAACAAAACACATCTGTGGAGGAGCCCGCTGTGTTGTAAATGGTAAATCATTACCCAATCAAAGTATCAGAGGGTTTTAAGGAAGCAAAGCAAACTGAGATCATAAAACAATAAATACAACATAAGTTCCCGTCTCACAAAATTACCCAATTTCACTTCTTTACACATTATGAAACTAAATGAAACACTGAATATGACAACTTGGTCTGTTCGTTTTTCTCCTGTTATTATATTCTTCATTTGTTTCAAACTCCATTGTGTGATTTTATTTTTTAGCAGTTTATGTTACACTGTATAATAGCTCATAAATAAGACTTTAGTTGAAGTGTAATTACAAAAGATAATTGCACAAATTAGTAACTAAGTTGAAGAAGCAAACGGATCTAAACACCAGTTCTACTCAAGTAAAGGAAAATGTTTTATAAACATTGAAAATACTTATGAATCCAACTCTGACAAGGACATTTTAACCTTGAGAAATGTTTTTGTAGGTGAAAGTTCAAACCTGTGGATGAAAACCTGTCGGCTACATATTACTTTACAGCTTTAGCTTGTTTTAAAACCTGATAGACTTGATTCAGTTGAGGGACAGAAATGCGACATTTGTTACATTTTCAGCAGCTGCAGTTCACTTTCATGCTGCTGTATTAAATAATCCAAACCTGTTCCCCTCCTCGCCAGTGGGGGCGCTGCAGCGAGAATCACCAACGGAAACGACACAAAAACCTCCAGAGAAGACAAGAGTACAACTTAATTCTTCACAAAATGTAGACAAAAAATATATATAATCGGATTTTGGTGGTTGTAGGATTTCTGTTTTGTTTATGTGGAGTCCAGTAGCCGTTTCCGTAACAACGGCTACTGGACTCTACATCATAAAAACAACATTTATTACAATAAACACACTTAACGTAATATTAAAAACACCGCACATTAATTCATAAATGCACAATTATCACACTTTATATGATAAAATAAGTACCTATATTAGAAACATAACACATTTTCACGATTTTAACATTTTGTAACAGAATAATTAAGCAAGCCTCTTTTAAAAGCTCTAGCATTTGCTACATTCACAACAGATCCAGTAAGTGCGCTACATGTTTTCATTCCTCTAACAATAACTTTTGTCCAGCAGTCCTGTCTTTGTCTTTTTGCCGTTTCTCTTCCTAGCACGTTTGTTTTATTGTATTTACCCAGAATGCCTTGTGCTTTAGTCCACTTCCTGCTTTTGGAGCGGTGCAGTCAAACTGCACCAGGGTTCACTTAACCGATACAAGGGTTCTTTGGCGGACCAGTTCACTTCTTTGGTCCACATCAGAGTTCGATTAGGCGTTCACACTTCCACAAACAAACCAGAGTTCAATTAAAGTCAACTAAACATGGCCAGTGTGAATGCACTCAAAATCTGCAACCCTTAAAATGTACTCTGGTTTCTCCATCACTGTAATTAGAAAATTTGATAAGATCTTTCTTAAAGCTAAAACTCAAGACTTCACGTCTTTGTGTGAATGTCCATCGGTCTTGTAGGAATGAAGTCGGTCTTTGAGTGTGTGAACTTTCTCAGTGGACTCCATCGCTTTGGGACGAGGGTTGTCACTTCCAGTCAGAAGTGTGTTGATCTGCCTGCTTCCCCGCTGCACCCCACACGCACACTCTCATGATGTACTGTCATACCACACTGCCCGGTTCCTGTATAAATTTAATTAGAAACGACTCCGCTTTGGTTGGAGACGTACAGGGAGGAGACAGCAGTCGGCTCGCTTGCTGGGGGATAATGAAAGCCACACAGCTCACTGGATCGTCCGGCGCTCATAATAGCCTCCTTGCTTTTTGTGTTATTTGTTCTTGTTTGGCTGATTTTGTTTCCCAGCGTCTTTCGAGTGCTGGTGGGCTTCAGTTTTGGCGGTCATCACCGCTCGAAGCGTCCGTTTCGCCAAGCCTGAATTCCACACTTATCTGCAGGCGGCAGAAAGCGTCTTTGGGGAGCAGAGAGGGAGGAATTCACTCAGAAACCCACCCACCGCTTTTGGAGAGGCGCTCAAGGAGAGCAGCGTTAGCCGGTGAAGTAGCCATGTATGTATTTTAGCACATATCAAAGCCTCCCAGAGAGGCTCTTTTCCTCCTTTATCCCCGCGGCTCAGGGTGCATTGGAGCAATAGTGTTGATGGAGGTGTGTGCCCACTGATAACGTAAACACTCTCAAGAGGCTTATAAAGAAAACGCTGCTGAATATTTCCCCTATTGTGCTGCGAGACAAATCATCTGGCTGACGTAAATGGATAACGAAGCCGCTCCCTGAGCCAAGACGCTCGTTAAGGCGGCGGGTGAGGCCGCTGGACGTTCGGCTATCCTGTTGAGCAACCGTGCCACAGTCAGAGGTTTGTTTTGCTTCAGTCAACACAAGTGTCACTTGTCATCCCTGAGGAGGGCCCGTCTAAGAACCAGGGCTCCCTGACAAGTCGCAGTGAGCGAGATAGTGGCCGAGCGATGCCAGATTGGCTTTCCACTGCTGCTCCAAGCAGTCTGATAAACGCAGAGCTGGGTTAGAGTGGCTTAAAAATGTTACAGGTGTCACTCACTCGTTCATTCTTTCAAGCACAAGCTGGGTTTCTTCCAAAGTGACAAGCCAGGAAAAGTAGGAAAATAACACTTTGTCATGGCTTGAAGAAAGTATAGATTTAAAAATGGGGGTTTTTCACCATTGGGCTGTTTTGGGTATCCAGCATTTTTTTAAATATGACCTATTATTCTTCGTTGAACAGGTTAGAACAAGTGTATGGTCTACACAAAACATTTTCCACACAATTATTCTTAATAATGAGATTTTAGTCTGCTCAGTTCTGCCTATTTTGAGCTCTTATTGGGCGTCTTGTCACTTTAAATCCAAATATGCTGCTGCTGCTCAACGTTTACACTCCCACATGAAAATGGCTGCAAACAGATGCGCAATTATAGAACTGCACATCTTTGAAAAGCATTAGCAGAGCCTCCTGCACAACCAATAAGAATGCAGCAAGTGGTTTCTGAATGATAAGTCAACAGCAAAATGCTCGTCTTTTCCAGCAGCCATTGTACAGGGCATACAGCAGTAAAACCAGCTGACCAAATGTCAGCGCTTTGGTTGCCAGGTAACCGGGCCAGGCTTGGATGGGGTTGCTAGGTAACATGCAGTGCCTGCTAGCTTTTGATGCTACATTCCAAACGTTTCTGAAAAGGCTCAGACACTAAAAAACATTAAACTTATTGCCAGAAAACATCTGGAGGTTTTTAAGTCTGTTTTTAGAAGCATTTTCCATCCTTTTATTCTTCCATTTGGGTGTCAACTATTTCTAAAAACAACCAGACATTTTTTCAGCAACAAGTTTAATGTTTTTTGTTGTTCGTAAACCAAGCCATTTCAAAAACCTCCTGATTTTTTGAATCACACT
Source organism: Poecilia formosa (assembly GCF_000485575.1). Lineage (NCBI taxonomy): Eukaryota > Metazoa > Chordata > Actinopteri > Cyprinodontiformes > Poeciliidae > Poecilia > Poecilia formosa. Next base: position 293,172 of record NW_006800365.1, read on the forward strand.
GCAACTCCAGCCATGTTCCAGCATGTTTGTTCAGCTGGTTTTACTGCTGTACACGACGTACAATAGCTGCTGGAAAAGACAAGTGTTTTGTTGTTCACTTACAATTCAGAAACAACCTGCTGTATTCTCTTGTTTGTGCAGGAGACTCAATTTCTGCTTTTCAAAGAGGTCCAGTTGTGTGATTCTGTTTGCAGCCGTTTTCAGGTGTGAGTGTAAGTTGGGTTGGGAGGCGTGGCCAGGAGCAGCTTATTTGGATTTAAAGTGACAAGACGCCCTAAAAGAGCTCAAAATGGGCAGAACTGACCAGAATAAAACCTCATTATCTATGAATATTTTTGTTCAATAAGTGTAATAAGATGTATTTTTAACCTGTTCAACAAAAATACAACAGGTCACCTTTAAGGTATCGCCTTCTGAGTTTGCTTTTCCGTCACTTTGAAAATCAAAGTTTGAAAGCACAGTTGCTCCCCTGGATGGAAACATTAATAATTTATGGACATCCATTGAACAAATGTCAGCCAGGTCCCCACAGGACCCCCTGTGGAGCTTCTGTCTCACGCCTGGGATTGTGTTTTATTTCCTCTCCTTGTTTATTTCCTCTCCGTCTCCCCGAGCGTCCAGATCCTTCTCCCCCCGTCGACTCGGCCATTCATCCGCCCGTTTCCCTGGAGGTCTCTGGGTTTGAGGGGATCCCCTTCAGAGTGTGAGTTCCTCTGGAGCCGGGCCAGCGGCGTGAGAGCCTTTGTTTAAAGAGCGACCCTCTGTAGACTCGCTGTCAGGCTCGCAGAGAGCCCGGCTTGATGAATATCGCTGCTTTTCAGCGGGCCTCGCCTGGCACCGCGACTCCTCGGCCGGCCGGCGGGAAACCCCGGCCCGCTCCCGCTTCTCTCTCTCGCCTGTTCATTTCCGCCGCCTTCCCCTTCGATTCCATCTCAGCCGCTTCCTGCTTTCTGTCGCTGCCTGAACTTAATTATTTTTAAGGGTTGTTGTACAAGGTTGAGTTCGAGGAGCAAAGCGAATTAAATCTTTCTTTAATGAGCGCTTCATGTGAACTGCGGTCAGCTGCGCTGCCTGCGGAGAATTTTACACGTACATTTGAAGGTTATTAGCAAGCTGGAGTGTCTTCGGCTTCTTCTTTCATGCAGCTCACAGGAATTTGCTCCAACAGGGGGAAGCTTTAGTATGCTGTTGATGTGATTAAAACATGAGCAGTGTAACGATGTAGCCTTATTATCTCCTCTGCTGTGACCCACACTTGACCGTTTCCTCCACAGGAAACGTTCACAGGGTTTCCTCTACCTCAGGGTGCCCAAAGTGCGGCCCGGGGGCCATCTGAGGTGACCCTCGGTAGAGCTTTGGCGGCCCCCAACTGTAGTTCAAGAATAGTTCGAATTTGTCGCATTCAGCTCAGATGGAGACTTTTATTTGTAATCAGGGTAAAATGATTGGCAACATAATTTTCTTACAATGGAGAATGTTAAGTTTTTGTCTTTTTCTAAACGCGCTTCTTTAATAAGTAGAAACTTTTACAACGTACTGTTACAGATAAACGGTGATCACTGACATGAATCTTGTTGTTTCAGAGTTTAAGAATCTGAAACAACATACTGCAAAACAAAAAAGACTTTTTGTTTTGCAGTATGAAATTATTTAACTCAGATTTAACAACTCAAGAATTTTTTTAAAACGAGAAAAGTAGGGCTGCAGCAAATGATTATTTTAGCTATCAATTATTCTGGCAATTAATCGTCTAATCAGATAAAAATAGTTATCTAAAAATTCTAGATTTTTCATTTAAACACTTAAACCATTTCTTATATATTAGAAATACATTAAAAGATGAAAATAACAAAATAAATGCATTTTTAAAATAAAAATAAACATTTTATTGCCTATAATGTTTATCTGTTAGGTTTATCTAACAAGCTAGATAAAACTAACTAGCTAGTTAGCTCAAGATAGCTAGCTTGCTCCAACAAGGGGATGCTTAAGATAGTTAGCTGTAGCTTAACTAGCTAGTTAAGCTACAGCTTAACTAGCTTAAGCTAGTTAAGCTGTAGCTTAACTAGCTTAAGCACCAATGCTTAAGATAGTTAGCTGTAGCTTAACTAGCTAGTTAAGCTAGTTTTAAAAGAACTAGCTTAACCACTCAGCTAGTTAACTAGCTTAGCTGCAGAGAGCAAACGGGGAGGGAGCAGGTATCTGCAGCGCAACAAGGAGTGTTGATTGACAGCACTAAGACCCTCCTCCTGAGTCTGATTGGTTGTTTCTAGTTAGCACTGGGAGAAGGAGGATTAGCTTGATTTTTATTTTTTCCACAGATTGTCTGTCTCATACATTACTATCAAATATGTAAAGAAAATAAAAGTTACATTCTGCAGCTATAACTAATGTGTTCTGGACTTCATGCTTCAGACACGTTTTGAAGGCTCCCTGGTTCTGGTTTTTAATCAGCGGCGTCGTGTCATCACCGCAACAATTTAAAGAAAAATCCTAGAGGAAATCCTGATCTCTGACTTTAGTCTCCTGTGTTTCAAGCCGCGGAGATTTGACAGGATTCTCGTCCGTTTTAATGCGCATCAAGTGAGTTTTGTATAAATGATGAGCCAATTAAGCCAGACTGCAGAGGTAGTCTGATTACTGGAGCTTAGCGCCACAATGCGACCTAATTCGGTTGTAATGAGCGTGGCTGAGGAGGCCGGCATTACTCACTCTAAACCCCGTCCTGCAGAGATGAGCTCATTCTGTTGAAGCAGCGCTGTGGCTTTACAGATATCTGCCAAGTTCAGACAAAGTCATTGTTCATCTGCCCAAAAAGAGTCGGTGTTATTGTCATAACACGGTGAATCATGAATCAGACGGCAGCCGGCCCGTCGTGTCGCAAGAACGTCTGGAAAAGCTGACGAGGAGCTTTGTGAAATGAAGCAGAGAAAATCCCGTCCTGGAAAAAACTGGATCCCAACACAAAAGGAAACGATGTTTTATTTTCTCTCTGCTGCTTCACTGAAATGGTTCATTTCTGATAATTAGCAAAACGAGAAGATGGAAAAACAACAAGGAGAAGAAACAGAATAAAGGAGATTAAAGGTCTGGAAAATATGAAGGAAAACATGAGAGGATGGAAAAATATTAACCTTTTCATCACCAGGTCATCCGTCCATCCATTCATTCATTCATTCATTCATTCACTCATCCATCCATCTGTTCTTCATCCATTTATATTAATTTATCTGTTCATTTTACTCTAAAATCTGGAAAAACTTTTGACTGACTGGAACTACTGAGGCTGTCGTCTTGAGGGCAGAATTAAAATAAATTAGAGAAACGTGAAAACATTTCCAGTGTCTCTCGGAGGAAACTCACGTTAAACATTTTCCTTTTTCTAGTCATTCTGCCAGTTTGAACCCTGAAGCTCCAATGCATTTACAGAGTTAATTTAATTAACGGCTCAATTTCCTCCATTCCTAAATAACTTCTTAATCAACCATTTTTTATTTTCAGTGCACATAATTAAATCTTGATAAGACATTGCATCTGCTGCTGTTGGATGGTAAACTTCACTTCACCTCGTGGTTTTAGGAATCTTTTCTTTTTTTTCCTGCCTATTTAAGTAACGTCCTTATCTAAAGCGCATCAAATCGACTTCCTGTGTCCCGTCCCGGCTTATGAAACAGAACCCAACGGGAACATTATCCCTTCCACTCCATGCACTCGTCCCCTGGTGGAGCCAGGCGAAATGTACAGTCCTGTAAATGACAGCCAGCAGATGGTGCTTCTGACAGCTCTGCTAGCATCCCATGACTGATCTCTGCTGATGTCTTACCTTGCCTGAGGAGATCGGGGCGGCGGTGGAATACCTTCTATGACTCATTAGAGGTGCATCAACGCCAGCTTAGTCACAGGTTAAAAGTTTTTGGAGAGACGCGGCAAATTTTAGGCATTAATCTTTTCTCGCTGAAGAGCAGACGATTGGGACCTCTTGAAGTAACGAAGGAGAAAAAAATCAAAACAAAGCCTCATGGGTGCCTGTGGGTGTTTTCGCGTGCCCTAATTAGTCCTGCATTTGCCTGAAACGTTCCCAGGCTTTCTCGTCAGGCTAAGTCCCCCTGGCGTTCATCTCGTTCTCCATCTTCATGTTTACTATATATATATTCTATTCGTGTTTTAAGTACCAGAGTTTCCCCGACGGGAGTTGGATTTCCAACACAAATAGACATAAAGAAGACGGATGAGATCTCTGCTTGGAGAGCAGAAGGAGAGGCATAAACACCAGGCAGTGTCATTAGCAAATGGCTCATGTTAGCACACCTACGATTAAACAAGGCTTTACGGCCTCTTTCCAGCCTTTAAGCTAACGTTACTCTGAGCGCTGAGGAAGGGAATGATGGCGCATGAAGATGGACAGCTTAAGAAGAAGCTAGCAGTAATTTTAAAGAGGAAATGGGTAATATTATGATTAATTATTTAGTCTGTCTTTGGAAAACTGCAGCAAATTAATACATAATTATTCTTTGTGGTGGTTTTAAAGACTGATATTAATATGGAAACTGCTACTTAGATGACGATAAAATTATAACTTCAGCTATAGTTCAACGTAGCAAAATGTCACATATGTCAATTCATGATTAGCATTAAGCTAAGTCACATTTATTCTTCCATTGAAAATAGCAAACAGTAAAATTCATTGTTGTCTTAGAACAAATCTATGCTAAATATTTTGTTTCTACATAGCCTAGCGCAAAGCAAAATTCCCACTTAGCAAAGTACATTGTTAAACTAATTTAAAATAAAGATAAATCTGCAATTTCAAGGTCATCCATAGTACCACAGAAGTAACTTCTGTGATATTTTAGCACACAACTGCTGCTGGATTAGCACAACGTTGGCGTCCCACTTATCATATTTACATTAGCACAGAGCTAGATTTAAGCTAACATACGGCGCATTCCTCCATTTCTGAACCTGAACTCATGTTCGTGGTTGTCATGGTTACACATTCTGTCCAAAAGCAAAAAAAGTTTAAGTAGAAATCCAAACTGCAATGCCTCAACAGAAAAACCAAGAATAAAACAGAACCAGAACTTACATGCTGCCACCATGAGCATATAAAAAGTTAGCATAAAGCTAAACTCCCTCACAGCAAAGTAGCCAATTAGCCTAGCCAAAAAATAACTTTCCATACTGCTTAGTCAGAAGCTAACTTAATACTTAGAAGCCCATTAGCACTGCAGAAATGTAAGCTTAAAGGTAGCTAATCTTATATTAGCAAAATTTTAACTTTTGAATTAGCATAAAGCTAAATGAGCTTTGAACAAGAAGATTTCAAAAGAAGGTACCGAGCTGCAGGGATACAAAAATCAAAATGTGACACCTGTTTCTTTGATCGTTGCTAATTGGAGCTAAGGCGTTCAGAGCGCACCGTCTTATTTATGTCGGAAACAAAACTATCAGCCATTAACTGTACGGCGCATTGCCATTACCAGCAAATTAATCTGGTTTTTCATTACCCGCCATTGCTGGGTTATGGGTGCAGAGCAGAACGGAGAAGCATACGATTCCTCCCTGCGGCCTCTAAATATAAATCTGTGTGACCTTTTTATTTCCCCAGATGTACCACTGCAAAGTAAATTGCATCAGCTTTCAAAAAAAAAAGTGCTACAGCTTTATTCTCTCTCATCTTGTCTGGCAAATTGCTCTTTTCTCATTTCCAAGTGAGGGTGATTTGTTTCGCAGCTCTGGTTTTCAGTTTTATTCTCTTTTTCTCTTAGACACAAAATGTTACTCCTGTAATTGTGGAGAAACGTCTGTGCTTTCTATTCCTAATTTCTTGTTTTTGTTACCATTCCCCTTAGGAAATAAGCAGAAGTATTGCTCTACAGAGAGGTACTATCTGGTTTATTTTGCTTTCCTTTTAGTCATTTTTGTAATACTTTAGTTTTATTGTCCATACAATATCAATATCTTTATTTTTTTCCTCATTGATTTTGATCTTTAGCCTAACTACTAAAGCAAGTTTCTTCACATCAAGGTCAAAATTATGGAAGCAATTACTTGTAACTCATTAAGTACAGTTTAGCCCTTGGGCATGACTTTTTCCATTTAATTGGGATTTTTGAAGAAATGTTTTTGCAGTTAATCATTCATCTAATAAAAAAAATGCAGTCCTCCAAACTGCTTTCTGTCCTATGAAAAGGAGTTAATGATGCCCTCCTCTATAGTTGGAGCAAATAATGACTCCCCAGAATGGAGTATCTCAACAATTACTGGATCCCATTTCTCAATGCACGGTGATGGTATGGTGTTTTAAGACCCTTGTGGCCTCGGCTGCTCATTTATTTCCCTCTGCACACTTCCTGTTTATTATAGGAATCCTAAAAAGAAATCCAAGACCTAATTTTAGGCTGAGGCATCCTTTCTGAGCCAAAAAAAAAGATGTTATAAAACTGTTTTCATGGACTAAAGTAGTAATTAGGGCATTAACCTACATGTTTAAAATCCCTGGAGAAACACTTGACCACAGAAAATACGTTGCATTTAAGTAGAAAGGACTGCTTCACCTCAAATATCCTGGTTTTATATGTACGCTCTCAGCTCACATCATTAAATGTGTCACTCATATAAACTAGTTGAAGAGAAACTGTTCAAATTGAACAACTTGTTCAGATTAAATCCTTCTGAGTCATAATCGGGTACAACAGAGATTTCTAGTATTTTTGGATTATTATATAGTTGAATAATTAACAGAATCTTTGCAGAGGAAAAAATCACATTGGGTACCAATCATTTACTACTCACTACTGTTGAACTAAACTTTAGAAATTAAGTTTAGTTCAACTTAATTTCTAATGGACCATTATAGATGGTCCATTAGACCATCCATAATGGTCTAATGGATTTAGACTACTATAATGGTCAGTAATGGGGTTTTTCTGATCTGTTAAGAGGTGAGATTTAAACACAAGCATAAGAAGCTAATAATTTTAGAGCCACAGGAGGATAATCCACCAGCTTTGGTATCAGAACCACCAGCAACACAACAGTAAAAGATGCCTTATAGTGTTTGTTCATGATTGGTTTTCTATATTTGGTTGAATCCCTTCAGTTGAAAATAGCTTATTGGCCAACCAGGAAGTCACATTTATTGTGAAAGGTTTCTTCCTGGCACTGGAAACTCGCCACCTCTAATTCCCAGACAACTGGCCTGAAAAAAGTTATTAATGATTAAAAGGGGCCTAATATGCAAAATTTACATTTTGTTTGCGTTTGTACTTCCGTTTGGGTCTCAACTGCTTTTAAAGGCAGCCTAAGAGGTTAAAATAACATCCAGCCATTTTTGTGGCTCTTAGTTAATGTTTCAAAAACCTCCCAGAAGTTGAGTCATTCTCCGTCGTTACCTAGCAACCATAGCCCAGCCCTGCCGGTTACCTAGCAACTCAAGTAAAGCTTGGTAAAGTAAAACTCCAGCAAGCGTTTCGTTGTTGACTTACCATTCAGAAACCACTCGCTGCCTGATTACTGGAGACTCCACTTCTGCTTTTCAAAGATGTACGGATGTGTGACTGCGCATCTGTTTGCAGCCATTTTCACGTGCGAGTGCAAACGTTGAGTTGGGGGCGTGGCCAGCAGCTGTTTGTTTGGATTTAAAGTGACAAGACGCCATAAAACAGCTCAAAACAGGAAGAACTGACAGATTAAACTTCATTTAATCTGTCACTCATGACAGATTAAGAATGATTTTGTGCAAAAAATGTAATGGACATGTGTTGTTTAGCCCATAGACCTATCCTAATCTGCTCAGTGAAGCATGATGGACCAAGAAATGTAATCTTTGAAGACAGTGCAGCCTCTTGGCAACATGAGAAACTGCAGGAACGTTGGACAACAAGTCTTTAGTTTGAGAAGCTCTACAGGTAGTTCATGCTACAGAGATTCAAAGTCAACATGTTGTACCTCACACTTACTCTGTAAGTGTATTACTGAACACGATGTCCTCCTCTTACTTCCAAAATGTTGAAAGACCGTGCTGCCTGCTGATGTGGAGAAACTCCTGACCTTTGGCATAAAATACATGTTGCTTCTGGGTATTAAGCAGCAGAAACCCAACAGAGGCAGCTCTGCAGCTCTGGGGGATGTGGAGGAAAAAGGCCTCAAGGTTGGAAAGAAATATTCAAGGAAACGCGCTTCGGTCTGAGTTTGTGTGTTTGCATTTGGACCTCAACCCACACCAGGGGGATTATCAGGCCTTAGGAAGACTTCTTTGTCCAAGAGCTGCCTTACAAATCCATCACAGAAGAATCGCTCATGTTGGTTGGAAGGAGACGTGTAGATCACCGAGTGCTAATTAAACGTATTTAACCCGAGGTCGCTGCTGAAGAATACAACAGAAGTCCAGACTTAACCCAGCAGAGAGCAGAGGAGAAAGCAAAACAAGCCAAGGCTGGAGGAGAGAGGGTAGAGAAAAAGTCTTAAACACGCTGTAAATGTTTTATTTAGCTGCTTTGAACATCTCCATATGAAGGCGTGTGAGTGTGTGTACGATGCTACGATGACCCACTTATTCCTGAGGATGATAGTCAGAGTAGATAAAAGACCAGAACTGCAGGGAGCATCTTTATTCTGTATACTACATCTGTTTTCCTTGTAAATATCCAAATATAGTCATTAAATCAGACTAAGAGGTAGTAGTTTTAAAAACAGCAGCAAATGAATGAATTACAACACCGTCTATAAACTCAGTTGTTCTTATAGCATATTAGGAAACAGAGAAATATATTTTACAATCTCAGATTTAATCTTCAATCAATCCACCTGGATTAAAATGAGGAATTTTTCTGGATGATAAATTGTCCCAGAAGTTATTACGATACATAATAATGTTGTTTTGAGACCAATTTCAAGTAATATAATCAATAAACTTTGACTTTTAGTGAACATAGAACACTGGAACTGGAAATATCCAAAATAAATCAACAGAAACAACAAATAGTGAATTCAAAAAGGGATAGCTGAGGCCAAAAAACTAGATTGAAAACTTTTATCATCCAGTTTTCGGTAAAGAGAGAGAAAAGAGAAAAAGATTAATCAATGATTAATTGATTTACTGCTTACTGGAATAACTACATAGTCTATTTTTAAGCAAGCAGTCTAAATAAAACCTGCAACCAGGTCGGTTTATTGGTTCTTTGGAGCTGAAATCTATTTTTGCTGTCATAAAATATAATTAATTGACGTGAAAATTTTGTATCTGTAAAACAAACAACCTCTAAGCCTCCTTTAATTAATCTTTTTCCATTAACAGTGTATTAAATCACTGCTTACTTCCTCCTCTCCATGTCTCATAACTTTATTAAATGCTTTCTCATTACTCTAATAAACCTGTTTGCTACAATAGCTAGCAGCAGAAATGTGATGAACTTCTTCACAGCAGTAAAATAAATAGGAAAATGCGTGAATACTGCTGGTTCAGAGCGAACGGCGGTGAAGAGCGCGGCGGGTGTATTTATACAGATGAGCGTATAAACGAAACACAGCAGGCTGCTGCGCTGTAGTTGATGCTTAATGAAAGTGTACCTTCACGGACAAACCAGAAATTAAACTAATCACCATCCCGGTCTCAACAAATGTGTGGCGGAGCACATCGTGGCGGTACAAAGATGGGAGATGAGTTTCTGTGTGTGACGAACAAAGGTGTCAAATCCCGTCGTTAACATGGACACAAAAGCTGTAAATGTCTGGGCTGTTCATAGTTTATTAAGTTAACTGAAGATGAATACATAAACTAAAAGCTGGATTGTAGACATTTTTATAAGCATATTTGTGAGCCTGCCTCTTTATTATTAAATTCAACATAATTTCAGATTTTTGTTAAACTTTTATTCAGGTTAACAGAAAGTGAGCTATTATTGTTAGTTTCATTTTCTAAACTACAGAAAAGTTATTTGCTTAGGAAGTTCAAATATGAAAAAATTGGACTGATGATGAAATCCGATGGTAACACTGCTGTTAAGTTAGATTTACCAATATTTTATTTTATCAAATGTTTTATCCGATTACTCGATTAACCGTAAAAATATTTGATAGAATACTTGATTACTAAAATATTAATTTACAGCAGCCCTGGTGTAGTAACATAGCCGGGACCAGGAACAGGAAACTTGAAGAGTTTTGTCATTTGAAAAGATAAAATCAGCAGAAATCGTCTGTTTTTTTGTGTTTTTAAGTTTTGATTGCGCTCTGCGGATGCCGGGGCGAAGCGCCGTGTCCTAACTCATAATGTCGTTGTTATGATTAGCACTGCTATTAGCATTTATGGCTTTGGTAATTGGACTCTCAGTTGGAGGTAAATCTATTACCGCAGGATTAAACGGAGCGCCGTTCCCTCAGATGCTGGAGTAAAAAATGCGCAGCGTTTTATTTCTGTTGAATTGCTGCTTTGAGTGGTGTCGGGATAGGAAACCCCATCACATCCTCTGGGTTTGTGTTTGTTGTTGTGCGACCGGTTTACCAGACGGACTCTCCATGTGAGGCTTTAAAAGTAGCAGCGGCGGCGCTTTGACTTTCAGGAAGTGGAAAGTGTGCCATCGCCGGAGTGCAGGGTGGGGGAGCAACAACACGGAGCTGCTGCTGCTGTTGCTGCTGCGGCGGCGTCCCATTAAGCAGAATTACACGCTCAGATTGGAAACGACATTCCAGTTAGATCAAAGGCGGTCAGATAATTTCCCTCAGCTCTGTTCGGCTGCACAAAAAGCTGAGTCTTGGTGGTTTTTTAAAAGATGTGGTGGCTCCAGGTCCGGGCTTTCCTGTCAGGTTTTTAAACGTGCAACTTTAAACCGTCATTCGTTTCTTTAATTTCTGATCCAAAGAGCAAGATTATCCACTTTTACCTCATTGTGGCAGCATATTATACAAAAAATATTTTTTAAAAACGAGAGAAATAGATAAATCACTTAAACAGATAACATAAAGTAGGCTCACCAGGTCTGTTTAGTCTGCTTTTATCAAATTGTCGTTTGTTTTCCTAGAAAATTCTGTTCGTTTTTGGAGGTGTGAAAATTTAGATCTGGAAATAATTAAGAGCCCACTGCACTGAAGCTCATTGAAAACCTCGTGGTTATTCCACCAAATATGAAACAAGAAGACAAGTACAAACATATTTTCAAATATGCAAAAACTAAACATTGTCATTCGACACCATGTTGTTTTATCATAATTTTCAAATTTCTTTTAAATACGGAAGGAGATTTAGATTGTTTTATCTCACTGTGAAAATTATGAATTGTGCATGAATTGAAAATGCATTTTTCTATTGTCGCCACTCTGAGTGATATGTGAACTATAGAGCAGTGCATTCTGGGTAAGTACAACCAAAACAAACGCAAGAGTCAAGCGCTAGTCAGAGAAATGGCTCCCGAGAAATACCGCTAAAACCTACTACCAAGTTAATTTTGCATTTAAAGTGACAAGATGCCCTAAAACAGCTGAAATAAGCTCAAAATAGACCAAAATCTTATTATCTAAGAATAATTTTGTTCAAAAATGGGGATGTTTGTTTTGTATAGACCATAAACCTACCCTAACCTGGTCACCATCGAGGAAACAAGACTGAAAAATTCAGTGAACTGCACAATGTGGTGTAAATGCTTCTGTCCTTGATGAACTTTGTCTGTGTTTCCTCACTAAAACTTTTACCTCAGGTTACCTTTCCATGTTCCTGTCATTTGAAGCTAAGAGGCAGGAATGTTTCTGGAAACCAAAGTCACGGTTCTGTGGGAACAGTATCCCTCCGTTCGTTCGCTCTACAAGAGACTGGCGCTCTCCCTGCTCCGCTGCACCGCAGACATTTCTGACTGCGTCGCCTCTTAATGGAAAAGCGAATGAGGAAGGAGATAAACCGGAGCCCTGTTTACACAACGCATTTACATTTTTAAGATTCCCAGTTTGTATCCGTGTGAGCACCTGTGAACAAACCGAGACGGACGGGTTTGGGAGGCCCAATGCTGTCGTTAATCACTGTCAAACGCTCCTCGTGTCTCGTTTAGGTCCCCACCTCTGTTGTTCTTAAATCCTTCACCGATAGAAGAGTAAAGAAGCAGCTGCAGATGGTTAGAGAACGAGAGATCTTGGAAGCTCATGAAGGAGCTTCTCACAGACCTGCATTGTTCAACTTGAAGTGCTGAGCCAGAGCTGCCTCTTCATGTTCACTCCCGTCTCATTTATATTGTCTCAGAGGAGGGAAGAGAGCGTTTTGATGAGATTATTGCTTTTATAGGGAAGGACGTGAACTTTCCTCTCCATCAAACGAGCTTAGGAGTGTGTTTTTAGATTTGAAACGGGGCTAACGTTTGGAGCAGAATGTGCGTTAAGGTGATCAAATACCGTTTAGGAGTGCAGAACTAGTTTGCTTTTATGGCAGCAGAGTTTCTACAATGACGCTCAGATTTGTTAGTTTTTCCTTAGTTGCTTCATTTGAGGCCAAAACCCCCACAGTGAAGCATTGAGCAGCTTAATTTAATTTCTCTAGCATCATGTCCAGAGTTACTAGAACCCAATCACAGTTTTTAAATCTTTTTAAAAAGATGCTATAACAATTTGGACTGAGAAGGACAAGAAAAGTAATTTTTATTTTAAGTAGGGATTCACAATGTCAGATGTCTTAAATTCATTCAAAGAAATGTACATAAATACGCTAATCCCAGGCCTTAAATTTTGTTGTAGGACTGTTTGATCTTGTATATAGCTATTTTTTTCCCAGGACTTTATCAGGGAAACGTTAGCTGTTACTAGCTATTAATTTGTTAGCTAGCTAGCTTATTTTTGCATCTATCATGGGTAAGTGAAAATGTGTCTCCAGTTGGCTGAATAATGTTTTAGTCACTTCTACGAGTTGATACGAGCCATCAGAATCTATCATCCCCTCCATTTATAGTTTCAGTCTTAAATTTTATTCAAGCTGGCTTTTAAAAGGCCTTAAAAAGTCTTAAATTTGATCAAACCTGAGGCTGTACATGCTCTGGTTAGTGAATCATGTTTGGTTTTTGCTCATGTAGAACAGAAAACTGGATTGGCTCTCAACTAAAAACATTTTTTTTCTTTCCACCCCGAGTGCTTGTTCTCCCCTGGGTGGGGAGCCTCATTTTCTGAATCAGAGGCTTCCACTGGTTTTAGCACGCGATGCATGAATATTCTCAGCATGTTACTTTCCGCTGCAATCCTCCCACCGCATAACCAGTTTGACTTTTTACTCCTGGCTGCTTTGGAAGGAAAATTAGTCATCTTCCTCTCTCCCTGAGAAAATAAATGTGCAGAAATCCCGGTGGGTGACGGCGCGGAGTCATCCCAGCAGCGGATATGCCACGACTCCGACGGCGCGCGCTGATACGAGATGACTCGGGGATAACAGCTGCACCCGTGGAAACCTTCTCCGGGTAGAGAAGCGACACCTACTTCCTCCTTTTGTCTGCGCGCTCCTCCATGTTTGACCGTCTGCGACGTACGAGACGATGCTTATCTCCGTCGGTTCACCAGTTAACAGGAAATCAAACTTTGTGTACGTCAGATCTGGTTGCAATCGATTTAAAGTCTCATCAAACATCACAGCAGCAGTGGAGCTGGCGCCTCGTGTTTACTGTATGTCATCGAGGGTGTCCAAAGTGTGGGCCGGGGGCCATTTGTGGCCCACAAACTGTTTTTTTTTTTTTTTTTTTTTTTTTTAGGTCCCCGACTGCAGTTCAAGACTGATGCATATTTGTTAAAGTTTTATTTGTGATCAGTATGAAATTTTTGATTACAACGCAAATATTTGACTTTTTACTCATTTTACGCAATTTATGGCTATTTGAGTCAAAGTATAAATTTTGATAAAGTATAAATTAATTATAAAGTATAAATTTTGACTTGTCATAACAATGAGAAGCTGTCATAGACGTTTACTTGTTGTCATAGCAACTGACAACAATGCTACTTTATGTTTCAGGATTCAATAACAAAAAACACTCAAACATTTCCCACACAGGTAACAGAACATTCAGTCCGTTGGAGCATTATGTTTTTAGATGTTTGTTTAGTGATAAGTGATTGCGGTGATTAGCTACCGCTGCGATTAGCCAGTTTAGCACTGCAGTGGTTGATTAGCTAATTTAAGCACCTGCTCTGCTGATGATATGTCAGAGTTGGTGCTTAGGTCACTTTTTGTAGCTAAACTGAATAGATCAAATTCCACAGCACATCTACATACTATGGTTGTAATAGTCAAGCTAGCATAGCTGACCTACTTCCCTAGTGATTTTTTTTCCCTAAAACTTTTCCTGACCTTGTCATCCTGTTGTCGTAGCGTAGACAATTAGTAGCAAAGCACTGCGTCCCTTTTTCTTTTACAGCCGTACATTTAAGACTTAGCGTCTTGATAACTTAACAGCAAAACCAACGCTAGTCATAGTTAGCAAGCAGGTTTTTGCCCTCCAGTGAACAGTCATCATAAAGGTCATCTGTAGCATTTATCTGAGAACTTCTTGGGTCAGCCTCCATATCATTTTCTTTGTTTCTTGTTGTAAATCATATTTAAACCGCTTTAAATCTCCAGGTTTTAATGATTTCAGGTTCACTTGCCTCGCAGATGGCAGTCTGCGATGTTTAATTTACGCTCTGCTTGAGAGGAAAGAAGCGTTCTTTTTTCTTTCCTTTTTTGCAGAAAGTGCTCTGAACTCCTCTTCCTTTCTTTGCGTCTCCTTCCAGAGCTGCAGCAGCTGTAAATTGGCCTACTTCCATCTCCTGCTCTGTTCCCTCGTATGCTTCCATAATATTATTCTTGCAGGAGATATTAGCCTTTTGCTGAATCTGTCAGGCAGAAAGGATTTAGTGTTGGGTTCAAGCAATTTCTAAATTTTTTTTTGTTCTCTGAAAAGACGTACAACAGCTTGGGTAGTTTTTCTTGGTGCCTGGGTGAGATGAGCCCATTTCTCTCCCGTTGCAGGAGGCTTATTAGTTTTCTCTGCCGTTCTGCCGGTTCTGGTTTCTCTCTGCTGGAGCGGCGGGCCGGCTCACGATTGTCTGTGCAAAACTATGAAGTGATTTCCCAGAGTTATCGCGTGATGCTCTGCCTTGAAATAAGTGTTAGCTTTCAACATGTAGCTGCTCCAGGGAGTTCTTCAAAGTCTTTAATTCATTTAAGAATGAATTTGATCTCATATTCTATGTAGTTTTTTTTTTGAGGAACTTGAAGTCGCGCTTTGAAGTCTTCATTAAGTTCTGTGACTCTAGGCGGTTGCAGCTAACGCTAACTAGCATCTAACTAGCATACTCATGATAGCTAGCTAGTTAGCTTTTTTTGCGTCTATCCTGGATAAATACAAATTTATTTCCATTTGTCTTCATTTATTCCTTTTTTCCTTCATTTTCCATGTCCATCCTTCCTTTTCTCTTGTTCATCCTTCCTTACTTTTTTCCTTCTTTCCTTAATTTTTTCCTTCCTCACATTCGTCCTGTCTTCCTTCTCTCCTTCCTCATGTCCATCCTTTCCTCTTTTTTCTTTCATTCTTTCCCATATCCATTCTTCCTTCCTTTCTTCCTTCATCCTTCCTTCTTTCCATCCTTTCTCCTTCTTTCATTTGTTTCTCATGTCCATCCTGTCCTCCTCTTTTCTTTCCCTCATTCCCTCCTTCCTTCCTCATGTCCATCCTTTCTTCTTTTTTCTTTCATTCATTTCTCATGTCCATTCTTCCTTCTTTCCTTCCTTCCTTTCCTGACCTCTGTACAAACATTTTCCTCATTCTGAATCTATTCTATATAAACTTACTGGGAACTCTGGGAGTTGGAGTCTGGATGGGATTCTCACAGGTTCAGTTTCCCCCTCCCCTCTCTCTCTTTCTCTTTCTCTCTCCATCTTCTATCTCTGTTTCTCTCTCTCATCTTCTCTCTCTCTGCACATCTCTCCCACATCGCTGAGGCCACAGTTCCCACAGGCCCCAGGGCCACAGCTGTAGTCCGTCGACTTCTCCCCTTGACCTCTCCGCACGGCTCTGCTGAACAGCTGTTACACACACACACACACACACACTCGGAGCGCTGCAGGTCAGGCCTGCAGGACGGGGCAGAAGGTTTCGGCGCGCTCAGACAGGCACATGCAGTCTAACATGAACACAAGGTCTCTGCGGTTTGCACAGAAACAGACGCTGCAAATCAAAGCAAGTCAAAGGAAAAGTTGTGCTAACATGACTCTGCAAGCTGCAGAACCACACTGGTGGGTCCTTGAAATCCTGGAAAATCCTTGAATTTCAATTAGGTGTTTGGAAAGTGCTTGATATTCACGGATTTACAATAAAGTGCAATTTAACGTCTGGAATGTGGAGAAGATGATGCTAAGAAGGATTTTACATAAAATCACTGAAAACAGTGTCTTCAGTCAGAGGCTTCTTCAAACTCCAGTAACACAGACTGCTACAGGAGGTCTTTCCTGCCATCTACAATAACTTTCTCTTTTAGTTAATTTATATTGTTTTTACCTCCAAAGTCTGGGTGCTTGAAAAGTTTAAAAACTTACCTTGAAAGTGCTTGAAAAGTTCTTGAGTTTAACTGTGGGAACCCCGACACCGAACGACTCGGCTTCAGTCCAAACCGTCTTCACTTAAAGGCTTAGCCGACCCTTTTGTGGCTCAGGGTAGGGACTGCTGCGACCTTTGACCTCTGGCCGCTGACCCCAGCCCACTCAGGCCCTCGGTTCAGTCGTCTGAGACTCTTTTAGCCTCCATCTGTCAAACAGCTAAAATACATCAGTGGGAACTTTGGGGTGAACCTGAGCAATGACATAACAGGAGGAATGTGTGGAAATATTTCTACGGTCATAAATAGTCCACAAATTTAGATTTCAGGAAGTTAAATCATGATCTAAATATGGAAACATGTGACAGAATAATGCAGAAACAAAGCTCAAAAGGAATAACTCTGTTGCATTTAGAGCTGAGTTTTGTTTCTTCCCAGATTCAATTCACAATTTTAAACATTTTATTTCTTTAAGAAAGAAAAAACAAATTAGAGAAAATATATATTTTTTAAGTGGCTTTTATTTGAATCATCCCTTCTGTGTTGCAAGATGCTAATTGCTGTGCAACAATTAAGAATGAATTAAGTAAATAAATTCAGAAGAAAAGTTGGTCTGCTCCACTGAATTTTGAGGAAAGAATTTGAATTTTGACAAAAAAAAAAAAAAAAAAAAAAAAAAAAAAAGGAAAAACGTCAGAATCCCGATATTGACTTCGAGTTTTTCCTTAAAAATTAGAGAAAAATTTATTTTAAGAAATAAAAAAGTCAGATTTTTTAAATAAAAATTGAGATCTCAGAACTTCAACTTTCTTCATAGAATTTTCAGAAAAAATTTCTGAATTCTGAAAAAAAGTCAGAATTCAGACTTTTTTTAAGAATTGGGATATTACTTTTTTCTTGAAATTATTTGGAGGACAAAAACTAAATTTTGAGGAAAAAAAATCTGAATTCTGATGTTAAAATCAGAATTATGAGAAATCAGAGTTCAAACTTTTTTTCTTGGAATTCTGAGAAGAAAAGTCATTTTAAGAGAGAAAGTAAAACAATAGATTAAAATCAGAATTATAAGACTTTTTAAAACATTTTTCTCAAAATGATGAGTTATTTTTTTCTGTGGCTCTAATCCTCTTCCACACTTTCTCTCTGTTTCTAATTTATCAAGCTCCCTGTTTCCTGAAGGAGAGTCATGATCATCCAGTTCATGCATGTTTCACACAATGAGTGAAAATTACAGCCACTGGTTGTTAAGATAAAAGATGGTGGAATCCATTTCATAGACTCAACCTCCCTTCATGGAGCTCCGCCTCACTCTGCTTCCGATCGTTTTATTATTCTTTCAGACAGTTTGACGCATGAGTTGTTGTAATTACCGTTTAGGACTGTTGACGTAGCTGCTGGGTCAAACACGCGCAACGTTCCAGGTCGGGTAATTTGTAACTTCTGGGTCAAACGCTTTCAGAAGGACTTTAAAATCAGTGTTCGTGTTCTGTGCCACAGAACACTGTTCATGTAACTTCCTTATGAAGTTACATGATTCATATGGCATCACAATGCACGTTATTTAGAACAAATCCAAGCATTTACACTGGGGCTGAAACGATTAATCAGATTAATCGATTATTCAAATAACTGTCAAATAATTCAGTAATCGACTCCTGGTTTTATAGCGTTTAATGTTTAATTTCCAGTGCATGGCTGCTGCTTTCCTCCTTAAATCCTTTCAAAGCAGTTATATTTTTAGCCAATATTGTGTTATTTGTGATTAAAACTGAATTTCTATTAATTTTGCACTGTAATGGAGACGCCCTGGACTATTTTCAAATTTTCTGAGTAATGATTCTGTTGGAACCTGTTTAAGTTCTGATGTACTGGAGCAGAAAATCCCACCGCCACCGCCCGGCCTCAGGTAACGCTGCAATGCGCCGCGCCTCTGCCACCCGGCCTCAGGTAACGCTGCAATGCGCCGCGCCTCTGCCACCCGGCCTCAGGTAACGCCGCGCCGCTGCCTCGTCGCTCGGTCACCAATATTATGATTCGCCCTCTGAGTTTCTCTTGCCGGGGAAGCTGACGCAGAATATTAAACTGTAGCTGCGGCGACGTGCCGTGACCTCAGAGGTGACAGGTCAGAGGTCAGTCCTGACAAACAACCACGTTGCAGCTCACACACACACACACACACACACACACACACACACACACAGGTCTGGAGACGGCAGCTGAATCTGAATGCTGACCTCCAGCTGAAATCCATGATCACGATTTCTTTATTTCCTTACGTTCCTTTGTTCATTCCTTCCTTCCTTCCATCCTTCCTTTTTGATTCCTTTCTTCCTCTTTCTTTCACTCTTTCTCCATTTGGTTTTCTTTTTTCTCTATTCCTTCATTTCCTTTCCTCTTTAGTTGTTTTTCATTTCCTACTTCTTCTCTGACCTTCTTTCCTCTTTCCTGCATTCTTCCCTTATGTCCTTCCTTCTTTCCTTCTTCTGCTTTTTGTATCCTTGCTTCTTTCTTCCTGTCTTGCATCCCTTCTTCCTGTACTGCATCCTTTCTTCCTCCCTTTCGTCCTCTCTCCCTGTCTTTCTTCCTCTCTTCCTTCCTTTCCTCCTCTCGTGTTCAGACGTTTCTCCGTTTTAAATCCTGAATCATTTCGATGCGTCGCATCAGAAACTCCCAGCTTCTCTCCACGCGGGGCGGCAGCGCTCTCGCATATTAAACTGCAGCTGCGGTGACGCGCCGTAACCCCGGAGGTGACAGGTCAGAGGTCAATCCTGACAAACAGCTCACACACCAAACAAACAAACACACACACACTGCTCTACTGCAGCAGAATGTGAATGTGGACCTCCAGCTGACATCCATCCATGATTAATGAGCCGCCTGGTTAAGTTTGGGCTCCTTAATGAATCCAGTTTGAGAAGTTGAGGAGCCTATAAATATTTGACATGTCTCCTGAATGTGTTTGCATAATTGATGCAGGGATCTAAATTGAATCATAATTGCATCATAGTGGACATTTCGTCCCTCCTCCACCTCTCGCCTTCATTACTTTATTTTATTTTTTTCTGTCCGTTCTCATTGACGTTCCCCTCCAGACCAAACGCGGCCCCTTCGCTCCAACTTACGCAACACACACGCGCAGACGGGGGGCCGACAGACAATCAATGCGATCTCGGGGTGTGACTGACACATGGCACTGATGAACTCACTGGGTAGCATATCGCTTCGCTCGCCCCGCCGCCCTGATTGACAGCTGTACCTTCTCCCCGTCTCTCTCTCTCTCTCTCACACCGTCTCAGACATCACGCTGCTCTCCAGTGTCATGCTGTGCTGACATAGTCTGTGTTTGATGCTGATGTCAAACTCGCTCACAAATGATTTGCTGTGTTCCTGACTGCCTGTGAGCGCGAGAGTCAGACGGCAGCAGAGCTGGAGGAGGAATCAGAGCCATGAAAAGCTGTGGCTTCGTTGAAAATGTCGGGAAATTATGCAATTAGGAAGCGTTCGTTAAATATTACAGTAACAGTATCAGCTGATGTTAACCTTCTGTCTCTTTGTAATTTACGGACTGATTGTCTGCATGTTTACATTCGAACTGCAGTTTTTTTTTGGCCGATTGCCGATAAACTAGCTTTATAAAGCCTAACCTGCAGATTTTGATTTTGGCCGATACCAATTTATTTTCTGAAATATTTCTAAATACAGTTAGCATAGCCACCGATGACAGGGGGCAAATGGTTTTTCTGTAACGTTGTGTTGTTTCTCTGCAATTAGCATATTTAGCAGTGAGAACATGAGGATTATTGACAGCACTAAGACCCTCCTCCTGTTTCTGATTGGTTGTTTCTGTTGTATTTCTTCAGATGGCAACAATAGCTCAATGAGGAAGTGGAGGAGATTGATCTTTGAACAGATCAATCTCCTGTGACATTGTTAAAAATGTCACAACATTTTTAACAAATATTTAAAAAACGTATAATAAAAGTTACATTCTGCAGCTTTAAGAGAAATAAATCTGGGTGAACTTTAATGACTGGACTCTTCAGGACGAGTCCATGTTCATGAAATCCTCTCCTGGAGCGACTGCTGCCAGAATCCAATCATGCACTGAATTAAAAAAGCAGCTACCTCTCCAAAGTCTGCAGAATAATCAGATAGAAAAGCTGGTGTATCTGCACTGCTGCTCTGGATTGGAGCCTGGCCTCTGATTGGTTGCGTTCAGGGTCCCAGGTGGCTCCAAGACCCCGGCTTTTATTTTGATTTAGAGGAATCTTCAGTGGGAATACATTAGAGTGTTTTGCAGACAAGGAATTAGGTGCAATTAAGTTTCTCCTCACCTATTGGGGGAAGAGTTTTGCTGGTGTTTGTCTGCAGATGGGACCTTGATAATGGTCAGTGGCGCTTTGAAAATAGCAAGACTAGTTTGCGTGTGTGTGTGTGTGTGTGCGGTTTCTGCATAATGACGTGGACAAAAGTGTGAGTCAGAGTGTGAAGAGACTTCAAGAGTTTGGATAACGATTTATTAGAGAGAGCCTGCAGCGGCCACGATGTGGATGGATCAAATTAAAGCGTTTCCCTCTCCGTCTCAGTGTGTGTGTGTGTGTGAGATGAAAGGCCTTCTCAGTGAGGGGTATCTCTGGCCTTCTCTTTGCTCTTCGTTTCAGTGGCTCTGATGACAAAACGTGTCAGTGTTTAAAAGGGGGACCGCCTCCGCAGAGCATGTGCTGACATGTTTAAATCTGAGACCGTCTCTCACTCTCGCGGCGCTCAGACACACGAATCGTGCAAACCGCCGCGCACAGCTGGGCTCCAGTGAACATCCTCGGACTCCGGACCCCTCATCCTCAAGATCACACAGTCAAGCGCCAATTACTGACTCTATCTCTCTGTGTGTGTGGAGGAAAACAGGCACAAAGAGCGATCTTTGGAGTCATCATGCTGCCTAACAGACCCAGCTCCAGAGGAAATTAGTAAGGGGGGAGCAGAGTAAACCAGCTTTTACTATAATATAAATACATAAACAAAGCTTTATGTAGCCTTTCACATAAAATAACCATTTTTATTTGAAAGTGACATGTACAAAATGTTGCTCAAATTATGCTAATTATGCTCAAATTAGCATAAACGATTAGCTCATACGTGGCAGAAATCTAAGAATGTAAAGGTTGCAATCTCTGAAGTTTTTTCTTTAAATGCAGAATCAATCTACTCAAGAGTAGAAATAATAGTAAAAGAAAAAAGTATAGTGGAGTAAAATTTTACTTCACATTTTACTTCAGTAAAAATGTAACCAGTACTACCTACTTTTTGATAATAGTAGCTAACAAGCTTCACGGTTGACCCTTTGCACGTGACGTCACGCTCTCAGAACTCCGCCCACTCCTCCATGACGGACGTTACAACAACCAACGTGCTCCTAAAGCTAGTCTTAAAACAGACATCTGGTAAGCTAATATCGCCCCAGTGAAGTTAGTTTCAAGTTGGATATTCGAGCTCCGCGGAGTAAGCGGCGTTCACTTTAAAAATGATCACGGGGTTTTGCGGGGTTAATTTACGTTATAAGTAAGCGTGATTAGAAAAATATCAAATACTGCATTATGGAGAAGGTAAGTGTCTAACCGTTAGTTACCATGGAAACGGTGCCGCACCGTCATGTAGCCTAGCATGTATGGAAGAAAACTGGTTAGCATCTTGTCTTTTGTGTATTTAATGCTGCTCCGCTGTAAGAGGAAACACTGTTTATGACTTAGTGATATAAATCATGTGGTGTGAATTCAGGCAAAGTCGGTAATATCTATCAACACGTCAGGAGGGAGGAGGTATGGGTCGGTTTCTAAGCCGACCCAAATTAGCTTGACTCGAACAAGTAGAAATAACTGCCAAAAACAACTTTGGAAAATAATTTCAGTTGCTCTGTTCAATAGTCCCATCCCTCACTTCCGACGTCCATCATGGCGCTTCGGATGATTTAGTGACGGAGTAGCAGAGTCAATAGAAATGACAGTCATGATTTAGCTAACATTAACCGAATTTAACGGCCTTACTAAACTCACTCTGTTAGCCTTGGGGAAAAAACGGCAAAGTTTGTGTGTGTGTGTGTGTGTGTGCGCCTTATTAAGAATATTAGGCACAGCCTAATATTCCTGAGTACTTGTGAGGAGTAGCTGTCGTTTGGGTTGAAATTGACCTCACCTCTGACTGCTGTGTCGACGCTAAACGTAACTGAAAAACTGCCTCGGTCTCTCGGGCAGGGGAAGCATCCGAGAGGACAAATTGAAAAGATTGCGAGGGTAAAGCCGTCATCGCGAATTAGCTTTGTGGCAGGAAGGGTCCTTGTTATCAGGACGTTTGTAAAATATGCAGCGGGAATCCGGGATGTCAGGAGGTGTAGCTGCAAGCAAAGTTTCTGATGTGTGCAAGTCTGCGTGACGATTTACAGTGCTGCCGAAATTCATAAATATTTTCCCCCTCCAGACCTTGTGGTGTTGATATTAGTCTAAAAATGTACATGTTAGTAGGCCTATCATGATAAGAAATGCTGCTTGATGAGAAATTGTCCCAGAAGTTATTGCAATAAACAAAAATAGTGTTGTTTTGAGACTATTTTCAAGGACTATACCGTAATGGTATATAATTCAAGAATACATTATCAAAACCGAATAAACTTTAAATTCTATTGAACATTTAACACTGGAACTGGAAAACATTTTAAATATCCAAAATAAATAAACAAAACAACAGAAAAAACAGATGAAATGAATTGTGAAGTTCTTTAAAAACAAAGGTAGAGTAGAGACCAAAGGACCAGACTGAAGGCTTTTGTTAACCAGTTTTTGATAGAAAGAGAAAAACGATAAATCATTCAAATTAAAATTACTGAGCAGATTTTATTTTATCATGTGATTAATTAATTTATTACAAACCTACGTGTTCATACAAATTTCATGTTTTTATTTTTAAAAGAAGATTAATCCAAACCAGCCTGCTTCTGTGTGAAAATATAAACTTTATTAAATCATGAATTAAATAATTTAACCGCATTCATGGCTGAGTAGACAGATTTATTTAGAATTGTCAAACATGATTGGGATGTGTGTCTAAAATTTAGGTCTTAAAATGCCTTAAATTCTTTTTAAAAATGTATTTTGGACATCAGTCTTAAAATTTGTTGAAGGAGGACAATTTAATGTTGTTAGTTTTCTGACAAGACTTCTCTGTCAGGCAAAAGTTTGAGTGGCACATAAACATCTTCATAGTTTAGTCATTTTGCCATGCTTCATTGTAATGTAGCAAATTCCCTCAACCATTCTTTATAATATTTGGCTTTGAATTTCATACAAGGTGGCATTAAAAAAGTCTTAAATTTGATTTGCAGAAACCTTGCTTCAGCCCACGTTTCATCCAGTGTTTAATCCCTGGTTTATGCTTTTCAGTGTGAATTAAGAAGTCAAAAAATGCGTCACGAAGAGGGAAAAAAAAACATATAAAAGTCAGAAAGTCACATGGCCAGCCAAACTGTGAAATAAAAAATGTGATTTATAGTCTGGAAAATATGCTAAGTAGAACCCGATGAAGCAGACTAAAACATCTCAGACGATCTAAGGAAGCTTAGCAGATAAATTTTTGTTGGTCTGGAAAGGATAATAAAGCAACCTAATAGGCTTTGGGACTCCACTGGAAACCATCATCTACAAATGGGGAAAACATGCAACAGTTGCTTCGGAACGGTGCCTGGCCTATTAAAATAACTTCTGGGGAACATTGACAACATGACGAACCCAGGAGGTCACAAACGAAACCAGAACAGCTTTTAAAGCACAGCTGGCCTCACTTCCCTTCATTAAGGTCAGTGTTCATGATTCAGCAACAATAAAGACACTGGGTTTTCATCTGGAGTAAAAGTAACACGTGAAAATGTTCATGAAAAGAACAACGGTGAAAGGTGGTGGTGTGAAAGTTTAGATGTGAAGCAAAAACACGTTTCAGTAGGGGGATTACCAGTCGACGTCACGTTGCGTCAGCAGCCGCTTTCCTGCGCATGTCGCCTTCAGAACGCAGGAAAGAAAATATCATTCTATCTATTCAAACTATTTACAATAATAATTTACAACTCTCCACCAGCACAGATCATCTCTTCGCCGAGTGCAACTCTTTCCGGCGTCTGCAGCTACACAAGGTTTTATTTCACCCATCTTTTCTGTTCCTCGCACTGCATCCCGCTTCATTTTTAATTTCCGATGGTTCACCTTATCACCTGCATTGATGGATGCAGCTACATCTTTGTTTTCCCTCTAATTGTGAGTGCCCTTATCGCTCACTATATTTTAGTCTTATTTAGAGAGACTCGACATATCTCATTGAGAGCTAATGATCTTTCCGTGAACAAATTGTTTTAATATTGCTGGATAGTCCGACTTTTCTGCCATTTATCGACTCGCCTGCATTTAGTGCATCACTAAGACGCATCTCATTCACTAACTTATTTTATTATGCTGTGATAAACAGTTGTAGTACGCTGACAACATGCTAGCTAATGTTAAAACAGCACGATAAAGGCGGGTAACCATAGCAACTGGTGAGAATTTAAAGGCCGGCCCGGCTCTTTCTGCAGTCAAGTTGTGCTGTTTACAAACAAATAATCCCTCTATAAGGGGGAGATACTTTCTCACGCCTCTGTAAGGCGATGTGTAGATGTTTTATTCTTTACGGTCCTGGATTCGCTCACCGTCCAGCCCTCATTTCTGTCGTTACACAGATCCAAGACAGAGAAACAAAACCATCAGAACATCTTAGAAATCCCTCAAACCTGTTTGCTTTGTAATTCATGCTGCAGCGCTCGGCAACAGGGGCTTTCCAGGGAAAGTCTGACGAGTCCGGCTCATCGTGTATTGGCAGCAGAGATATTCTTAATATACATAAGCAGTGGAGGGGGATGTGCAGCGCCTGCATATTGATGGACCGTAACAATTCAGACACTTTCTGAATGTCTGCAGGTAGTTTAGGATTTGTGAAAATGATTCTGGTGTTGTGATTTGACTGAATTCAGTTAGAGTGACACTGACTGAGAACTGCAGAGAGGAGAAAAAAGCAATAACCGATCCATCAGAGGAAAACACTGCTGACAGGCAGAAAGACCTTTCATATTGAGGTCTTGTTCCAGTTTGATCTATCCTCACGTCAAGATACTTTATATTTAACGTCATCTATCAGAATAACTTTTATGTGATATGTTTAAATAATAATGTTTAGGATTTATATCCACATCCTTGTCCTAAATTACCACCTGCAGCACTTCTGATTCTACAGACAAATTACATTACAGCATGATTGTTTGCATGAATTCTTATTTTCAAGGTAAATATGATTTCTTTGAAATTATAAATTAAAAAACTACTGCTCTAGAGCACCTTTGTTTATTTCACAAAGCATCAAAACATTCCCTACATCTTTTTTAATGCCTGAGTTTTGACCAAATGCCCAGAGAGCTCACCCTTAAACAGATATCCTATATCTGCCAAATCTATTTGTACATTTTGATGAGCACCAGACAAAGAACGGATGTAAAAATGTTTGAGATTTATTTGACTAGCCATTCAACGTTGTGCAAGACTTATATCCTAGAAGGTTGGAAAAGTATGGTGGCTCAGAAGGGTCAACAAACTCAAAGCCGCAGTGCAACGTCAAAAAGTTACAACGCAACAAATTAAAAGTTGCAAAGCAGTCGTGAAAAACTGCAATGCTACAGCAAAAAACTGGAACAAAACAACTAAATCTACAACAGAACATATGCTAAACCGAAACATTATATGCTAAACAGTTAGTAAGTTTATCATAACTTATGTTGTGTTGGGACTTTTGTTGACCTCTCTAAGCCACTATAGAAAAGTTATCAAGCTTCTATATAGTCTTTAAGCCTTAAAAGGAAATATTGAACCAAAACAAAGACTATATCCATAGAGGTACAGATGAAGTTTTTGTTGTTGTGATTTTGTAATAACTTTATTGCAGAATCTTAGTTCCTGGACAGAGCATCCACATGGTGAAACATGGTGGTGGCAGTATCATGGCAAAAGTTTTAGGCTCTCATTGTGTGAAGCTGATGAAGACGCACCCCAAAAGTCTTGCAAATGTGGTTGCATATAAAAGCTAGCTAGCAAAGCAGTGACCTAAGGGGTCCACATACAAATATACCAAAAAACAAAATATAAAACCATGCAACCTTTAGCTTCCTCTTCAGAATTATACCCTCCTTTGTGTTGATCTGTCACATAAAACCCCAGTAAATTCCATGAATGGCTGCAGCTGAAATGTGGCAAAAGGTTAAATTGATATTCTAACTATTGCAAGACTCTGAAACTGGCTTATGTCATCATTGGCTGCAATAAAATGTGTGTGTCAATCATTTGATGGATTCCTCAACAGGCCTCGCTTGTCTGTACACGATGGCTTGGCTTTACCCTTTTCAGTGGCCTTTTCTTTAGATTTAATGGTCTTTCTTCACGTCTGAGCCTGTATCGTTTAATTCATGACACCTAGCTTGGGCTTAACCAAAGGTTTCTGGAGGTTGTTGGAATGTTTCTTACACTGTTGCCAAAGTTATGAAATTAAGACGTAGCCTGCCTGCTCTGTGTAGTTTGGATATCAATCAATAGACAATTAGTTATGGGATGACATATCCATGCTGTGTGCTAACTCATCTTGGAAGGAGCAGCAGCTTCAGAAATTCAGCAGACAAGAATTACGAGCTCATACATTAAGACATGAAGCCAGATTGGTAAATATTTAAAAATTAAAAATCCCAAACATTATTTTAGTTTTTCATATGCCATCGATTAGTTTCTTGATCATCATAAATCAGTTTTCATGATGATAAAATTCCCTGTTAATGATTAATAATTACCTATCAATAGCTTATATTTAATAACTTAAATGACTTGACTTTTCTTTTTATTACTTCTTATTATATAGCGCAATCTTGGAACTGCTTTAAATTATTTAAACTTACTTTAAATAATTACTTAATTAATCTTTTCTAACATAAATTTTGTCACTACTTTGACTACAGAGTCAGTCAAAGTAGTGACTGACTCTAAGCCTTTTTTACTGACTAGCCAGATCGTTGTCGCTTTACATTCCTGAATATTAGCATAAGCTCGCTAGCGATTTATTATTAAATGCTTTTTCTATTTAAGTGGTACAAATTACATATGCAGTTTTTGATACCACAAAGTCCCCAAACACTTTATTATAAGTTTCTTACCCTTTAATAATGACATCCACCTGTACCTTGACCTAAGGCCTATTAGAAAGATTGATAGCATTTAGCATCAACTAAGCAGCTAGCTTGTAACTGTTGCACATTTTATACTCGGGTAAATTGTAAATGCATGAGCATTTTGTGATGTGAAACAGTCTCTAAACATTATTATACGTTTCTTAACCTTTAACCCTTTAATTGAAGCTAGCCTATTACAGTGTTTAGCATCAACAGAGCAGCTAGCTTGTAACTGTTGAAATTTTTCTTTAGTTATGCTGCCCCATTCCTTTATAAACACCTCCTAAATTTAGTCAGTGGATCTCAGTTTATTCAGTGCTTTACAGAAGCTTGTTTATTTAGCCAGACATTTGTAACATTACATGCTAGAATGCTAATTGGAGCTAGCGTAAGCTGGCAAATGAACGCAAACTAGGCTAATGAATTAGTTTGTCCGTGTATAGCAGAAGTTGTATGGCAATGAAGGAAAATTGAACGAAATTGACATACACATATCTGGATGTGCTCACACAGATGCCAACACACACACACACACACACACTTATAAATGCACAGCTGTGGGGTAAATAAGTAGAGATGTAGTGAGTGAACGGACATAAATGCAAAGTAACACTGCAGATGCTTCTGCAGCTCATGTTTGTCACTCTACCCATGTGAGAACCCATTATCTGCCTTAAATGTTTATACAGGGAAACGGCTGGATGGATCCCTGAATAACACACACTCACATTCCCCTTCACCAAACACTATCTCTGTTAGGCAGGACTGCATTTATCCAGCACATCTGCCGCATTCTCATGGGAACATGCACAACAATATGCTCCAGCTTACACACTTGTCCTTATTGGGGGCTTGAGGACTTTTTTCCCCCAGCTAAATTCTGTTGTTAAACATTTATTTCTCTTATTTTTGTTTTAAATTACATGACTTCATGTGTGACCACCATAGTAATTATCATGTCTTAGTTCAGGGATGTCAAACTCATTTTCATTTTGGATCATATCAAAACTCTAAATGGTTTTAAAGAGCCGGGTGGCCAGAATGTATTGATAAAACCCATTGAATTGTTAAATTATCAATAAATATCTGTTTTAACATTCAAATTAAATAATATTGAACATCTTTTCACACTGATCAGTCCATCCAGGATTTTGTAATTGATTTTCTGCAATCAAAATCACAGATTTTGTGGTGCTAATTTACAAATATTTGTAAGGAATTTTTACAACATTTGTGCTAATGCATGATTTTAAATGTGACTTTTTATTAATCTCCGTATTGGTGAAAAACTGGAGGGACTTATTGATGTAATTTTGAGTCTAGAGGGCCACATAAAAAGCTATGGCGGGCCACATTTGGCCCCCGGGCCTGGAGTTTGACACATGTTGTAGTTGATCTTGTGTTTTGTCATTGCAGTTTGTGAGAGTCACAGGTAAACCAGAAATTTAAACCAAAGTTTGACAATTTAATAGTTTATTTACCAATCATTTTTTATCAACCTGAGATCCCACATGGTTCTGCTCACCAGCCTCTACAGTTTTATAGCCCTGATTTTGTTCCAGACACCCATTATTTAACCGACGCACACAGAAACTCACATTTGGAAGACAGAAATTAGAGAGAGAGTGAGGAGGAGTGCATGAAAGACGTCCTGGAGGATGATGTAAGACGAGTCACAAAAAGCAGCAAATTGGATCTTTTTTCTCTCTGCTCCTCTGAAGACAATCAGACTGGGTGGGGTTGTGAGTTTTCATCACTCTAAGAGAACCACATTTAGCTGATGGACTGTCTGGTTGTCTGTTTGGTGGGAGCAGTGAAACAAAAGGAAACCCTGTTGCACCTTAACTAAACTAAACTCTCATTTTGTCCTTCTGTACATCTATTTCAGTACATTTCATGCTTAAAACTATGTTGAATTCTTAAACATACCAGCTGCTAGACCTTCTCTTGAAAAATGGCCTCCAACTTCTGAACTGTCAAGTTTTTTTTTTTGTTTTTATGTGAAAAGGAGACATTAGCTGTGATTCCATTGACCTTAAAACTGCACAAAGTGAAATTATGAAAATACATTTGCTTCATAGAAATTACAATTTAGGGAAAAAAATCATGTTTTTCACAAAATTTTTGCAATGGACTTAGGTGGTTTTTCAGCTGTACCAGAATTAGTATATTTTCACATCACACAAGTCATTTGATCAACAACTGGATGTTACTACTGACGGAAATGAAGAAGAAGACGACAGGAAGTGGTAGGAGGATGATGGCAGAACCCGTTCATCAGTGACTTACTGGGAGTACAAACTTATTCACGTGTGATTGTAATTGCATTTCTTATTTAATGAAAACACTGCAATTGCGAAATTCTCGAGGAAATCACAAGTTTTTACTTAAAAACTTTGTGCTTTTCTGTGAAGAAAAGCATTAATAAAACACTTTCACTCCATGTTTTGCACTATTAAAGAACACCACTGCAACCCTGAACTGTTGATATGACAGGACGGATCAGTGCTTTCGTTTTGTTTACACCAAATTTTGACTCTGCTATCTGAATGTTGCAGCTGAAATCGAGACTCATTAAACCAAGTAACGTCCCATCTGTTATTGTCAACTTTTGATGAGCCGCTTTCAACTTTTGGCCTCAGATTATTCTTGTTCTCACAGGAGTTTCATCTCGTGTTGTCATCTGCTGCTGTACCCACTCTGCTCTGAGGTTCAGTGCAATCGTAGATGTTGTTCTGCATACTTTGGTTGTAACAAGCCGTTATTTTTATCCACCAAATTCACCACTCGTGAGTTATTTAATTGTTTTTCTGACTCTTAAAGGTGACCTATTATGCTTCCTTGAACAGCTTAGGATAAGTCTATGGTGATGTTCATTACATTTTTTGCACAAAATTCTTAATTGACAATGAGATTTTAGTCTGCCAAATCAAAATAAGCTACTACTGGCCACGTCCACCAACTCAACACTTACACTCGCACGTGAAAATGGCTGCAAACAGATGCACAATTACACAACCGTACATCTTTGAAAAGCAGAAGTAGAGCCTCCTGCACAACCAACCAGAATATAGTGAATGGTTCCTTTATGGTAAATCAACAACAAAACACTTGCCTTTTCCAGTAGCCATTGTACTGCGAATACGGAGTTAAAACCAAATGTGCTTGAGTTCTGCTTTGGTTGCTATGTAACAGCACAATAGCTGCTGATTTGTTACACTCTAAAATCTTTTTTAATTTTCCAGACACCAGAAAACATTTATTTGTTAACAAAAATCGGCTGAATATTTTTGTGGGGGTTTAATGCTTGGACTGTTCTTAGAATCAATTGAGACACAAATGGAAGTACAGAAATTGTGTAAAATGTGAATTTTGCATAATAGGTCCCCTTTAATTTAAAACATGCCACATTAAAGGTCACCTCAATCTGATCTATTTCCCGTTCTGATCCTCATCATAACAGCAACATAAATAGAAATACCCATCACTCCTACATTACCACAGTCACGTGCTTCTTAAAATAAATGTAATTCCCATCAGTTCCCTCTTCAGTACCTTCACTTCCTGACAGGACGATGCTCGTCTCTGAGTAATTATGTGCAAGTGAAAGCTCTTAATGACGGGTTACCATGGCAGTGTTTTAGCATGCTCTCATTAGGGACTAAAGACCCGATTCAGTTTCTCAACACTCATGAAAAGGCTGCAGAAGCAGAGGTCATCCCATTTGTTTCTGGTTTCACTCTGCCTGTGTTGTGTTCGCCGCTTGCCTGACCTTGCTTATTATTATACATTTGTGTTTCCAGTCCCTCAGATGTGGGCTGCTAATACTGATTCAGGTGGTTGTTGCGCACACGCACACACACACACGCACTCACACACACAGATGCAGGTTAATGAAAAAAAGCAAAGTTCACACAGAAGCACATTGTGTTGTTTTGATGGTTTTTATGCTCAAATAAAACTGAAGAGCTTCTTTACTGTAGAAAATAATACAACACGGCAACAACGGGAAGCAAAGAAAGATGCTTCTATAAGACTCTTCAGTGAAAAGAAAACGATCTGTTAGGTGAATGATGTGGGCAGGTTTTCTCGAGAGGCTTTAAATGGACATAAAGCAACTTTTCAGCCTGGAAACACCTGGAAAAAATGGAGACAAATGCAAAGCAATCTGTATTATATTAAACATGAGGTGGAACTGCCTGCTTAGACTTGTTACATGACTGTTGCTCATTAAACTCCACATTTATATTCATTGCCTTCAGATGCCGGTGTGTCTTGTGGGCTGTTAACTTACTCACGCGGCGTCCGGGCGGACAGATGGCGTTGGAAATATGAGCTAAGATGGCTTCTTCGTCTCCGTCGACAGGTGACGGCACGTCAGTGTGAGGGCGTGCAGCTGTCGCCTGTCCTCGCCGCGCTCGTTTTTGCAAGTCTGTGCGATAACTGTGAGGATGCTCTGCGACACGTAGGTGTGAGTGAGGGTGGGATTTTTATCGCCGGCCTTCGTGTTCCCACACATTAGTGGAGCGGGGCTTGAGAGGAGACGTTCGGCGGCTACCGGGTTTGTGTTTGGGAGGAAAAAACAGGAAGTCGGCCGCTCGATTTAATCCGTATGCAACGCGAGGAAGGAGGAAGCATTAGCAAGCACTGTCACACCCCTGCACAGCCACAGCATCATCAATGGTGCAGGATATATATCGGTGTCCTGTAACCTTCACCTTGTATGGATTATAGTTACTTTAGAAATGATTTTCTGCCTCTGAAGTCTTTTAACCTCAAACCTGGAGAACCTGTAGGCTCATTTTCATTTTATAACCCATAGCACTCAAAAAAAGGACAGTGTGTGTACAGGCCTGTCGCAATAAATCAATTCATCGCATGATGAATTAAAATGAGCTTCTGATAATTTCTCTTTCTACCAAAAGCTGGATGATAAAAGTTTTCAGTCTGGTGCTTTGGTTTTAAAAGGACAATTTTGTCCAGAGACTTTATAATTAATTTTATTTGTTGTTTTGTTTATTCGTGTTTGGATATTTAAAATGTCTTCCTGTGTTAGATGTTAAGTAGAACTTAAAGTTTACTGAACTTTGAGAATGTGTTCTTGCATTACCATTATGTTACTTCAAAATGGTCTAAAAGCAACAATACTATTGTTTACCACAATAACTTCTGGGACAATTTATCATCCGGTAAAAATTGTTATGACAGATCTAAGTGTATAGCAAAAGACTTGAACGCAAACTCAAGAACCCATTTTAAGTTTTTTTTTTATTAAAATAGTGCATAAATTAGATTATTTTATGTAATTTATGGTTATGACGAAAGCACTGCTAATTTCTATTGTAATGCCAATATTCTTATTTGAGTTTTTTGGAAGTCTTAAAATATTCAAAAACCCATCAAACTTCACCTGGAATTGTCCTCTGTACGAAATATTGTGATTTCAATGGAACCAAAAGTAGGCGTGGCCAAACACAGATCCTCCTAAACTGAGTGTCCAAACCACACATTGTAGAGATTTGAAACTTGCTATGTTGGTAGACCCCCATCAAAGCAAGGGAAAACGTACAGAGAGACGGATATTTTTGCCATTTCTCAGGTTTACAGACCTTAAACTTTAGCACAAAATCCCCACGAAGTGTTTATCAACTTCATCTTTGGTCAGTGTGCAGTTGGGGGAAGGTGGATTAAAAGTTATCAACATGTTGAGTTTTTGAGCATGGGGCGTGGCCAAGTGGCAAACTTGCAAATGCATTTCCCTTAATATGATTGGTTGATGATGTTGGCTTCTTGATTTCTGATCTTTGGTTTGATGAACATATCAGTCACCCAATCTTGACCAATGGACTTGTAGCAAACTGGCACTTATTTTGTCCTAAAAACACTTATTTGATGGAATAACGATCTATAGTGAGATATAAGTGGAAAGAAAAAAAACACGATGAATTTCAAATGGCACACATGGTCCCAATTGTGCCAAAATGGCTAATTTGGAAGCTTTTATCAGCTAATACCTTTTTTATTATTTTTGCATGTATTTTGGTGCAGTAAATGGTCAGATCCTGCTGCATACTTTCAAACACATTTTTAAGGTGAAAATGTATCTTTTTTTTTCCGTTTTATGTTGTGTGCTTTGTTAATTTACTTTCACTCGTTAACTTTTAAGCTTTTGGGGTATTTTCTGGAGTCTTACCCACAGCAGTACAAATAAACCTTGCAGTTCCTAGGTTTATTTGTACTGATGTCATTTTTGGGCAAATTTCTGAAGAGGTTCCCCAAATGAGTGAAGATCATTTCCGTAAACGCACAGAAAAAAACTGTTTTTACCGAAAACAGTGTGACTTTAACGTCAGCGCAGGAGATAAGCGGGGCCCTATGAGTGAATAAGTCTTCACAATGGGACTATCTGTGGTCAGAAAACGCTGAGTCAGTTGTATCAGTGTCAGTCTCTGGTCACATCTGCAGTACAGTGTGATGCTGTTATCTAAAACACAGATAATTTGACAAGAGTTCAGAAAAAACAGGAAGACTCTGACACAGATAAAAAGAACAAAACTGGGATTTCCACTAAACCATCCATCTAATATAATGGTTTCCACAAATACCTGTCAAAACATGGAAAAGCAGCATGAACTCGCAGACTGATGCACAGATACACTCGGTTTCTCCACTTCTGTCTCGGTTTATCACACGGAGACGGAGCCAGCTGTGTGGCGGAAGCAGGTGTCACTCTCAGCTCATTACCCCTGGCAGGGTTGATCACCCTGTTTGCAGAGCAATAAGACACACCTCGCTGGAGAAATGGAGGGATCAGGGAGCTGCAGGAGGGACAGAGGGCTGGAGGAAGTGAAAAGATGTTGAGTAGGAGGAAAATTAGCTGGCAAAGTGGCTGAAGAAAGCAAAAAGTAGAAACGGGATGTTAAGTGAAAATGGGATTAAAACAAACAACAAAAGATGATTTTTTCCTTTTTTTAACTGCCTTTTAAAGTCTAAGTACAAATGTGCCATTAATCAAACAACCAAGTTTATTTCTATACCACATTCAGCAACAAGGCAGTTTAAAGTGCTTTACGTCATAAAATCAGAAGAATAAGAAGTCATAGATCATACAGTCACCAGTGGAGAAACCGGTAACAAACATTACATCAAATATGTTGGTCAATGTTCCATTTACTATGGTTCAGACTCTAAACAGATTTTAGCCTTGATTTAAATGAAATCAGTGTTTCAGCAGGTTTACATTTTTAATCTGGACCTAATATCCCTTTAATTTTTAATTCTTCAGTGTTACAATTACCATTATTAGTAGATTATTATTGTTATTTTACTATCATTATTATCATGTTTCATTTTACAAGTTTGTTGAAACGTTTGCTGGAGATAGGCACCAATACAAAGAAATGGATGGATAGATTGATTATTACTATTATAAATTATAATTATGGGTCAGTAAATTTGATGTGCTGTTATCTGATTGATATTTTTATTGATATTTTTGTACACAGAACAAAGATGTTTACATATATAATGACGAGCCATAGACATCTTCTTCACCAAAACGCCTCCAAAAATAAATAATAATCAAAGAGAATAAATATTTACTCAAATAAATACAGGAATAAGTGAAATAAAATAATAAAAATAAATTAAATGGCTTCTCCTGTTATGAGAGTCAGTTTGTAATCATTTATTATTTATTTGTTGGTTCTTTACTGCAGTAAGTCAAATGAATACCACAACATGTTTTCAGTTACATATTTCTGATAACGATCCATTTCATTAAATTCACTTCTTCTTCCTTCTTTTCAAACAGAAAAGGAGTGGTGAGCTTATTATCCCTGTGTGTTTCTCTGTTTTTAAAAACCTATTTGAAGTGAGTAAAGTAAAACCTGCTGCGTTGGTGAACTCAGATAGTTTGTGTCTATTTTGCAGATATGACTACAAGGAGATGCTCCACAACTCCACCTTCTGCTTGGTGCCCCGCGGCAGACGTCTGGGCTCCTTTCGGTTCCTCGAGGCGCTGCAGGTAAGAAACAGAGAGAAGCACCTTCCACTACTAGAAAGAATCATAACTACCGCTCTGACACAGATCAGTTAAATGTTTTATACTGTCAGGACATGGTGACGTTTTAAACGTGTGAAAAACATATTTTTTAAGAAACAAGTTGCATTCTGCAGCTTTTACCAGGACAGTTCAGTCTGTACGCTGACCTGAGGAGCCTCACACCTTTCACTGCAGCACGCTGCAGGATTTTCAGGCTTTCTGGATCAGTTGCAACTCGTTACTGCTCTTATTTCTTAGTGGAGACAGATTTTTTTTCTTCCTCCAGCCTCACTTATCCCCCCATTCATCCATTTCTCCACTGCACTGTCCTTTACCTCTCCTTTCCAAACACTTCTGTCCACAGAGTGCGCCCTCAGAAGTGTGCTTATCTCACTATCAGCAGCCACACACACACACACACACACACACTGCACTTCACTCAAGAGTGAAATATGCCCTTTTCTCTCCTTCCTCCATTTGTCTGACTCAATGATCCATCAGTTTTGCACAGCCGTGTTGGAGATGAAGGGTGCAGAGTGTGGAGGCTTTTGAGCTTTGCCTGCGGACGCCGCTCCGCTTTGAGGTCAGCGTCGTCTTTTTGGTTCACGTGCTGCTGCTGCCGCATCTGTGGAGCCCAGGGGCCGGCGCTGCTTCAGACGACACCTTTATGACCCGGGAGTGACAGGGCTGTCATTACATCAAACTACCAACACACACACACACACACACACCACCTGTTCCCTGCAGCTCTCCGCCCATCCTTCTATCCCTCTGCCAAAGGTCACATTCAGCCTCACTATCTCCCCGCTTTTCATCTGTTTTTAAGTCTGTGTATCCACTTTCCTTTTGGCTTTTGATCTTTTTATTTTTTGTATTCCCTTTTCTCCTCATCAGTCCTGCAGCTCACCGCCTCTGAGTAATAAACTCTCCCACTCCTGATGTTACCATTTCAAACTGAAGAAGAAGAAGAAAATAGCCATACACCAAGGCTGAACACTTGATATTAGGTTCAAAGAATTTAAACGCTCGGAGCGCGCTCCGCCTCATTGATTTTATTTTTTATTTATTTATTACTTTGCGGCTTGTGAATGATTTAGAGATCTTTTATAAATTAAATAAACACACACCAACCAAGTAATTAAGATATTCTTTTTAAACATCTCAGAATTTGTGTGTGTTGCTGCTGTGGGATCAAATGTTGTATAATTTGATGTTTTTCCTCAACTTTATTTCTTCTGTTTTTGCTGCAGAATAATAAACCACAGCATATCAATAGATACATGTGTGCTCTCTGGGCCTATATATTGCTCCTGATCTGGATTGTACACACACCTTATCTTTATTTATCAGGTGTTGGTCAGAGCTCTTGTTCTATATTGTGTTTCTATGATCCCAGAATCTGTAACTTTTTCTTCAGGCCTGGATAATGATAAAAAATTTTTAAAATATTCGTATTTTCAGAGTTTATTTTTGTCTCGTCTAAAAGTTTATGCATCTGCTTATTCATACATCTGTTTACTGGCCGTTTACACACGTCTGTCCATTTATCCATTCATCCATCCATTTATCATCCATCTGTCAGTTTATCTATCTGCCATCCATCTCTCTCTTTCTTTCTCTCTCCATTTACCCATTCGTCTGTCCATCTCTTTTTCCATCCATCTAGTTTTCTGTCTGTCATCCATCCGTTTATTCATCCATATGTTCAAGGTTTCCCCCAAATAACTTCCCAAGCCTGGCGGTTGGGGTGCTTGCGCTGGTTTTTGAGATAAAAATTGTTTAAAGTTGACTGGAAATTTGAAAATATATCTTGATAATTATTTATTATTGGAAGATTAATATCTGAAGACCAACCATAAAGTCTTAAAAAATGCAAACAAAAAAAAAAACTTAAATAAGTAATGCTTAGCCTGATTGTGGCACAAGTTAAGCCTGGCGGCCCGCCAGGCTACACTACGGGAAACTCTGTGCATTTATCCATTACTCTGTTTGTCTTTATTATTCATCCTTCATTCATTTCAATTTTGTTTTATTAAAATAATCTTAAAAATGTTTGAACTGTAGGAACCTTGAAGATGAGTTGTTTGAGAATGCCCAGCACTACCGGCTTAAACAGTTCAGCACTTAAATGGATCCATCCTGAAAATTAAAGGGACTTATTATGCAAAATTCCCACTTTGTGCATTTTTGCATTTCCATTTGGGTTTCTGTTGTTTCCAAAAGTAGTTAGTTATGTCTCAAATCAGCAGGCTGCCCCTGACCTACTAACCCCAGTTAAGCCCAGCCTGTTACCTAGCAACCCCAGCGGAACTCATCACCTAGCAACCAAAACTGATTTGCAGCACTTTTGGTCAGCTGGTGTTTACAGGTTCCTGCTGGAAAAGACAGATGTTTTGCGATGAATGTCTGCAGCCATTTTCTTATCTGAGTGTAAACGTTGAGTTGGGGGCCGTGGCCAACAGCAGCTTTTTTGGATTTAAAGTGACAAGACGCCCTAAAACGAGCTCAAAAACCAGGATTCAGCAAACTAAAATTTCATTACCTAGGAATAATTTTGTGTAAAAAAATGTACTGAACATGTTTTGTATAGCTTTGAACGTATCCTAACCTAAGGTCATTACGGGTGTCATAGTCACCCGTACATTTCTCCCCCCATATTTCATATTTAGGAATTTCATAAAGATGGGCAAGCTTACTTTGCAGAAAACCACATTGATGCATCACAGATTAAAAAAACATGGCTTCCCTCTTCGTGTGTCTCAGGCTGCATGTGTGCCAGTGATGCTGAGTAACGGATGGGAGCTTCCTTTTTCGGAAATCATCGACTGGAACACCGCTGCAGTCATCGGCGACGAGAGACTCCTCCTGCAGGTAACGGCTCACGTGCAGCTCTCGCACAAAATCGCCTCCTCTGTCCGTCACCTCCCAACGAATCAGCAGTCGAACCCAAACCCGGGCTGTCAGTCCGATCCGGGTTTGTTTCGCTTTAGGATGAGGGGGCCATCAATAAAGCAGAACTCCAGTGGCATACAAAGTCCCTCAAAACATCTCGCAGCGCCTCGGATTGTTATGAGAGGGCAAATAAACAGGCCAAGCCAATGAATTTGGTTGGAATTGCCTGGGCTTCATGGGGAGAAAAGTAATTATATGCCCATTAAATCTTAATTTGAATGAAGTACGTGATAATATT
Organism: Poecilia formosa; assembly: GCF_000485575.1. Lineage (NCBI taxonomy): Eukaryota > Metazoa > Chordata > Actinopteri > Cyprinodontiformes > Poeciliidae > Poecilia > Poecilia formosa. The sequence goes on from NW_006800365.1 coordinate 332,211, forward strand.
GTTTGGCATGAGGAACGCGGTGTGTGCAGCACCGAATGTGTTTAAGCCATCCTGGATTATTCTTCTAATGTTTGCTATGAATTAAGATATAATGGCTGCAGTGCATAGAACTATGTTTCTATTGTCATATTAAAGTACATATGACTAATGACTCTGTGCTACTACTTAATGATAGAAACAGTAAAAACAGCATAACAGGCTTCTTTAAGAAGATCAGAAGCCTTTAAAATTAACTTTTGTTGTCTCATTCTTAAATAAAATACATTCCCATGTTTTCTTTTTTTAAATGATACTTAACTATTGATCATTATTGATGAGTTTTTTGTTTTAGATATCTAAAATACTGTCAAACTGGCACAGCTTTCACTCCATGCCGCTATTGTTTTACTTAAACCTTAAACCACTACTGTGCCAGTTGCTCAAAAGGTTGTTGCTAGGTAACCAAAGTGAGTTGCTAGGTAACCAAAGTGAGTTGCTAGGTAACCAAAGAGTGAGCGAGTCAGTTGATTCCACCAACCTTGTTTAGGAGGCACTTCTGCCTACATCCCCCAGATTACTGTGCGGTTCAGGATTATAGGTCAGTAAATATTCTACTTATTGCAATGCAAAAACACAAAATCTTATCAAGTAATTTTGGTCCAGTTTCTAGTGCAAATATCTCAGTAAAGTTGAAATAAGACAAACTCACTTACAAGTAACTTTTTAGCAAGATATAGGAGCTTGTTTTAAGTAAATAATTTATTTAATCTCGACGAAAATGTACTTGTTCCACTGGCAGATTTTCACTTGTAGCAAGACATTTTTCCCATGTTCTAAGTTAATTTATCTGCCAGTGGGACAAGAAGAAATTTAACATCAGTATTAAGGAATTATTTACTTAAAACAAGCCTATGTATCTTGCTAAAAGTTACCTTTAAGTTAGTTTTGTCTTATTTTAAGTTTAATCATATATTATTAAACAAACCAAAAATACTTGGTAAAATTTTGTATTTTTGCAGTGTGAATATTCTCCAAGACATCCTATCTATTTACATTGATAACATATCAATCACAATATATATTATGATTGATTTATTGTCAATTTTATTCATAAACCAAAATAAAAACTCTCCAAGGATCTTTTGAAGATCCTGCTTGGATATTTCCCAGCTAAAGGTGAAGTCTGACATTTTGGTAAATACCCTATTAGTTTTCTTGCTGAGACCTGGATGTGAAATGAGAGTTGGTGCTCAGCAGGCTTGATCCTGCCATCTCGCTCTCAGCTAAAAAGCAAATTAAAGTATCTCCCAAAATGCCAAAGCCTTCCTAGAGTTACAGAAATGAAGGCTTGACTCTTGACCTGAGCTGAATCCTGAGTGACAGGACTTGACCTGCTGCTTCAAGCATCAACATGTCAAGTGTTGCTCAAAGGTAGAAATAGCAGATTCATGAAAATACATTACTTAAACATAGCTTAAATATTCCTTTGCCACATCTGAAGTTAAACTTTCTTCAACTTTTGTTACATTTACAGGTTTTTAAAGTCACAAAAAGAGGGGAAACGATAGGAAAACCTTAAATACAGGCTTAATCTTCCTGACACAAATGCCTTGTTTTCACTAAGCGGTGCAACACGGGTCCATTTTACAAGTTACAAGATACATAGGGGGTCACATGTGTCGTTACATTAGTATGATACAACATTACCTGCACGTGATTTTATTTTGTTTTATGTAAAACAAAATAAATTTGAAATTTACTTGTTTACACTTTGTAGAGAAGGAAGTTGCGCTCAGTGTCTTACTCAGAGGTTTTCATGTTGTTTCCTTCAATAGTTTTCCGTGCAGCGCCTCCACAGGTGAGGAGGGGAACAGGTTTTTCAATTAGTTTGGTTCTTTTGACACAATGAGGTGAGAAATCGAACTGCAGCAGCTGAAGCGAACCCTACTGTATAGTAAAGTATATTTCCTAGTTATTCAGTGCCCTGTAGTTTGTTTTTCATCTGTTGAATGTCCTGCCTGTGTTTGTGGCATGGCTGAGCTTTGCTTGTTTTCACAGATCCCGACCACGGTGCGCTCCATCCACCAGGACAAGATCCTGTCGCTCCGACAGCAGACTCAGTTCCTCTGGGAGGCGTACTTCTCCTCTGTGGAGAAGATAGTGCTGACCACGCTGGAGGTGAGGAGTCGAGGCACGCATCCAAGCATATGCTGCGCACACAGAGCCACCTGCTCCTTTGGCCTTCTGTGTCCTCCTGTTCTCTGCTGCTTCCTTTCTCATCAGTCGTTCTCTCAGAGGGCTTTGGAGTCACTGCAGACTCCAATATAAAGCTGGAGTACAAACAGAAGGCCAGGCTGAGGTTTAAACACAGGAGAATGGAAATACTGAACACTTTGATGAAAAACCTCTTAGGAAAATGATCTGGTCTTCATTTAATTTTTACTCCTTTTGTATATTCATTCAAGATATACATTTAAAAAAAGATTTTCAAGGAAATCTCAGAGCTTTCTTGTTAACTTGACGGATTTAATCCAGTGACCTTAAAATCTTATAGTGCTCAGAATAATGTTTTATAACTCTATCAAGGAGGTAGAATTGGAGGATGGAGGTTCTCTACGGTGATGTATTAGGGTCGTTTTAGATGGGGAAAAAAGGAGTAAATGTACGCTAAAAACTCAGACATTTTGAGAATAATCTCAGAAAATGTCTAGAAAAAAAACAAGAAAACTTGCAAGGTTCAAAAGTCGAAAATTTGGGAGAAAATAACTGACATTTTGAGATAAATTTCCAAAAGTCATTTTTTTTTATTTTATTTTTTTTGAAACTCAGGAATTTCCCAGGTTTTTTTTTTTTTGTTTGTTTTGTTTTTTTTTTTGTGGGGGTATTATTTATTTATTCATTTATTTAACCTATTCTCAACTTTTCAAGCTTAAAATGTTCCTTGTGTTTTCTAGAAGGTTTCTGAATCTAAAAAGTTTGCTAGCAAATTTTTGACTTTTCAAACTTTTTTTGACCGACTTTTTCTCAGGATTGATTTGGCAGAATTTATTTGTATCTACAACGGCCCTGATACTTCCTCGTAATTTTTAGATTACCAGTTTCTTATAATCATCAGAGGATCCCAGCAGCGATTGTTAGTTTTCAGGAAGGTTTCAGAAAGATTCTTACTCTTTTTTTTTCTCTGCGGTTAATAGAAATGCCTCCCCAGTAATGTCAGAAAATACAGGATAATTCTCAGTTTTAAAAAGAAACTCAATGATAAAGTTTTATGTTGTAACGTTTTGCAGAACAAAATGTTCCAAGCCTGCTGAGCTCATCTGGACATTGTTGAAGAACCTAAATGAAATCTATCCATCTGGTGCTTTGGCGTTTCTATTAAGGACAGTTTTGTTTACAGAGGCTTCATAACTAATTTATTTGCTGTTTTTGTTTATTTATTTTGGATATTTAAAATGTCTTCCAGTTCCAGTTTTAAATGTTCATTAGAATTTAAAGTTTAGTAATGTTTGAGAACGTGTTCTTGCTTTGTTATGCCATCAGCACTTGAAAACAATATTATCGTTTATCGCAATAACTTCTGGGACAATTTATCGTCCGGCAAAATTTGTTTTTTTTAGCACAGTAAATTCATGTTGTTGTAAATATACAAACCATAGTTTTATGTTTTATGTTTGGATTGCAATATTTTTAGCATTTTAAGCAAACATTAGTCCATTTTACTTTTACGTTATCTTTTCATCCGTCTAATTTAACTTAAAAGCTTCAAATGAATCTGTTTGACTGACAATATACTACAGAAATATGCTTCTTTTGTTATTATCTGGGCTTATTCATCAAATAGTATTTAAATTCCCCCATTTTTAAGCAGGTGACTCATTCTGTCTAACTTACAGTCATAGAGAAAAATCTTGATTCGCCTCTTCTTTTCTCTAAAGCAGTCTGATTGTTGTGGTTCAGTATCCTCTGTTGAATTTACCCCCCAGTTATTTGGGGATACAGATCCAAACGGCCCATTTCCACCCACTCCCAGAGCACACAACCCAAGCTGCAGCCTCAAAGTCAAACTTTTGATCTGCCTCTACATCTCGGGTATGTTTGCTATCAAGCCTCGCCTCCCTGCGACCGATCACACACACCGAGTCAGAGGAACATCTCCATATGTCAAGGCGGCCAGACACACATGGCAGCACCGGGGCACGACCCTGCCGACACTCCGTCACTCTGCTGCGAAGTGCAAGGTGACACTGCGACAGCTTCTGACTCACTGTGTGTGTTTGGCAGGGAGTGTTGTTTGCTTTAACTACGCTGCCGGCTGAAAGCTTAATTCTCACTAATTGTTCTGCAGAAAGAGAGAGAGGGAGAGAGTGGAAGAAGAAAGGAAAATAGGATCACAGATGACATTATGCAAGATTAGAAATGCATAAAAAAAATACACAAGAACACAAATAAATTCCTTTTTTTGAATAAGAAAAGGATCACAGCATTATATCTGGATTTTATGCGAAATGCGTAGTTGTCGGGTTTAAACTTTGAATAGATAATTCTGACACATGAATGTACTGATCCAAATCACTTTTGTTTCATATATGGGAGGCCTATCATGCTAATTTTATATTTTTGTACTTCCATCTGGGTTTCTGCTGCTGCTAAAAACAGCAGTAGAAAAACACACCCAACTGTTTTTGGTACAAAGTTTATATTTTTTGGTGTCTGAAAATGAGCTGCTATAAAAATCTACAGAATGTAACATCACAGATCAGCAGGAACTGCCTGTTACCTAGCAACAGTTCCAGCATGTTTGGTCAGGTCGTTTTGCTGCTGTATGCGCTGTACAATGGCTACTGGAAAAGACAGATGTTTCATTGTTGACTTACCATCCAGAAACCACTTGCTGCATTCTTGTTGGTTGTGCAGGAGGCTCTACTAATGCTTTTCAAAGATGTACGGTAGTATAATTGTGTATCTGTTTGCAGCCATTCTCACGTGTGAGTGTAAACGTTGAGTTGGTGGGTGTGGCCAGCAGCAGCATATTTGGATTTAAAGTTACAAGACGCCCTAAAATTTATGATTTTGTGCTAAACATGGTAATAAAGAAGTTTTGTATAGACCAATCCTAACCTGTGTAGGGAAACATCATAGGTCACCTTTAAAGCAACTTCAGCATTCATGGATTTTCTTGGAATTTATTTGGTGCTTTTGAGTCCTGATTTAATTGCACAACAGGATAGACATTACAGTTTTTCATAGTTTGACTGAAGAGCAACACAGCCAGCCAATCATGCAGTGTTTCCTGTCAGGAAGTGGCAACATTTCAACCAATCACAAGGTCAGTATCGCTGGACCTCGGCTGCTGGTGCACCCATTAAACTCACCAATTAAAGTCGAGTCCGCAGAAGCAGGATTTATCTATCATGCTCTAATTGGTTGATTGTGGCTGGTCTGAGGTGAGATTGAGTCGTCCATCATGTCCGACTGAGGGCCGCCGTCGGGGGAGGAGCCGCAGCCAAGCGAGCCGAATTGCCCGTCATAAGGTGTAAAAGGCTGCGGGGTTTGAAGGTGGCAGGACATTTTTTTTTATAGAGAAGTCGACGGATTTCTGAGGTAATCTGTTTTTCCGAGGCGAACCGTTATCGACTGCCCTCGGGGACGGAGCTCGGGAAAAGTAAAAGAAACTTCCAGTGCGCTGCTTGTTCTCCGTTTCCTCACATCACTTCCCCTCTGTGATGAATTTTTGTTTTGCTTTGTCCGTGTTATTGCAGCAGCCCGCCCTTCAGCTGTGTTATTAGCTTTTAGCAGTGAGAACAGCAATCACAACGCTCACTCTCTGCCTCCTTTCTGAGCTATATATCCGCCTTTTTGAGTTTCCACGCCAACAGCCAGGCAGCTCCTGATTCAATAGCAGCTATAAAACATGGCTGCAAACCTGTGTCTGTTTTACTGAAGCAATTTAGCGTGGCTCAAGGGCGCCGCGGCAATATGTCTGCACGTTCGCCCGCCTGTTCAGCAGGAGCCGGGGAAAACGGTGGCCATTTTCACGTCTGACCGTTTGACTGACTGCTCTATTTGGGCCCAGAAAGGATCGAGGCAGGCCTGACAGACTGACGCTTAGATACAGCTGATGACTCCGTCTGCATTGTCCGGCTATCGCGGCCCAGACGGACCGGCGCAGATGCCGCTGATCTAACCTCAGTTTGGCTCGTCTGTGAAATATTACACAAGAACGCATATTTATTTCAGCTTTGCTTTGGGCTGCAGATCTTCAGTAGCTGCTTTTAAGGCGGCATGAGGCAAACAGTTCAGGAGCTTAGCTATGCTTTCATCATACTTTTATGCTGCTTTTGAAATGTTTATTCAAGGTGGTGGAAGGTGTGGCAGAGGGTTTTTTGCATTTTAAGCAATTCTTTGGAACAAAGGTGCAGATTAGCATTTACAAATACCAAAATCTGAGGTCAGATATGCGATAAATACATTTATTGCACAAAGAACGGGCAGACAGTGGCTTTAAGGGTATTTACTAGGAATGCACTGATCGCCTTTTTTCACTTCTGATGCCAATATATGAGGTTTAGCATGTCTGACACAGAAAAACTGAGCTGAATTGACTTAAAATGTTTCTTTTTTAAACATCTTGAGGACACAACGAATAAACATTTACATCACAAACAACATTTATACAACAAAAGCAACGCCACAAAGCTAACCATCTGTAGATAAACGGCAGGATTTCTCCTTTAAGTCGTCAGCTGACTTTGAAAACACTTGAGTAACATTCTGCTGTGAAAGCAGGAAGCTGTAGCTGCTTCACCTCCTTGTTGTGTGAAAACTCATCTCTGTGTGAAACGCTTTATTGGAGTGATTACAAGGCTCATTGATGGTCCTTTATGATTTCATACAGCGTAATCTGAGAGGCTAACAATCAATCTTTTCATTCACTCGTGTAATTTTGATTTTTATGTGCTCTCGGGGACGGCTGTAAAATGTGTGAAGGGGCAGTTTTGTGTTGTTTTTCTAACCGAGTGAATCAGAAAACCTTACAAATTAAAAATACATTTCCAAGATTCAAAGAAGCCAAGCTATGAAAATTAAGATGAAATGGAACTTTTTCTTAGGAAATGGCAGATTTCCTCTTGAAATCATGCTGATGTTAAAGCTTTTATGTTCCGTGGTTGTGATTACACCAAAGAAAAGACCATCAAAGGTCTGTGCTGAAAGTAAATATCAAGCAGTCATTTTATTCCTAGAATCTTAGTTGTTGTTTTTTTTTTCTGTTTGCAGATCATCCAGGACCGAGTGCTGGAGCACGGCTCCAGGAGCAGCCTGATGTGGAACAGCCACCCTGGAGGCCTGTTTGCCTTGCCGCAGTACTCCGGATACCTGGGAGACTTCCCCTTTTACTACGCCACACTGGGTCAGTAACGCACAAAACCCAGAGCAGCATTAATACAGCGGAGGAATTATACAAAATTCAGACTTTATGCTTCCATCTGCTGCTTCTAAAGAAGTTATTAATAATTTTGGGAATAAGTTAATGTCTAGTTGGTTTCTGGGAAATGAGCTGTTTCAAAAGCCTCACAGTTGTTAAGTCACCTTTGACGGGCAATGTGCCGTTACCTAGCAACCCAAGCAGAACTCCAGCAAATTTGGTCAGCTGGTTTTACTGCTGTATGCACTATACAATGGCTGCTGGAAAAGACAAGTGTTTTGTTCTTGACTTACCACCCAGAAACCACTTGCTGCATTGTTGTTGGTTGTGCAGGAGGCTCCACTTCTGCTTTTTAAAGAGGTCAGGTAAAGATACCAACACCTGTAGTTGCCAAAAAATTTGGCAACTACAGGTGTTGGTATTTTACAGTGAATTAGAGACTTTTTTTTTACATAATACACAGTTTCTGAGACTTTAAGGGGCATGAATGTTTCTCATGGTGGGCTTTTTCTTTTTTTAATGTCAGAAAGTGGCTTTTTCCATATAAGCATCTTGAAATGCTGGAAAACAGAAATTTCTCACTCGGGTCCCATATTTTCTCAAACTGAAATCAGGAGCCAACATTTCCTGTGAATTTCCTTCCCTTTCTCTTTATTAGTTTTCATCCAAGAAGACGGTTTCCGTATCATTTCTGTTCAAATCCAGCTGTGGCTCCTGAACTTTATCTGATTGGCAACAAGAGATGGAATAAAGTTGCTGCTGCTGCGGCTGCGTCAGGCTTGTAGTTGGGTGGACGAACGGGTCCGTGACGGATGCCTGTATTAGTTCTGCTGACACTCCAACCCGTCCATCACTGGGTTTAAAGTCAGCAGTGCTGCGGCGAGGCCAGATTCCTGCCGCTACGGTTCAGCAGAGCCGATATTTCCCCACACCGCCACATTTCTGCAACCCTCTCCATCCCTGACTTCCTCACTCCATCATCATCCACTGCTGCAACACACACACACACACACACACACTGCAGAATGAACTCAGCCCAGGTTTTACTCCGGATATGGAAATGGATGGATGCGGTGACAGGCACAGATTACAATGGCTGCAGCTGAATTTGTTTGTCAAGGAGGAAGCAATTAAACATGGATGGGCTTTTAGGAGACAAAGTGGCTTGTCACTGATGGGTAAATGTGTGAAACCAAAGCCAGATCATTTGTTTCTAGCTGGCTTTTCTTCTTCCTCTCTTGGAGCCAGAGCTGCTGACTCTGTTGTCATTCACAACAACACTCAAACTGTAGCTGCGTTCCCATTACAAACAAATCTTTGTCAACATTCTGCTAATGTTTGAAAAAACACAATTTTGCAACTGCAGTGTTTCCATTAAATAAGAAATGAAATTAAAATCACATGTGAAAAAGCTTGTTCACATGATAAGTCATTAAAAATCCTGGCAGCAGCCGATGTAAACATGAGATGCATTCAGGCGTCAGAGGAGACGGCGGCGTCTCATTCAGGCGTTGGAGCGACAAACCTCTTCCCCCTGCATCGCTTCGGGGAAAATGTAGTCTGCGATTTTACAGAAGGATTTTGGACTCAACATGTTCAAATGACACAACTTTTTATGAATAAAACAAACAGACGCTCCTTCATTGTGAGGCTTCACCAGCTTGAACAAGTCAGAGATCGCTGCCCTAATCCTGTCCTCCATGTTATGATGCTGCATTGAAACTTGATGCCAGAAGTACAAAGGCCCTAAAGCAGCCTGGAGTGTTTCTGCAAACTTCCAGGAAGTGAGAAGCGTAATGTGCTCATGAGGCTGATAAAAGCCACCGAGTATCATGTCCCACAGGCAGAAAACGGCACGAGAATCCAAAGTTTAGCAACCCAGACAATGAACTCTGCAGGTTCTGTTTGGGGTTTCAACACCTGGCAGCTCTAGACTCATACTTGCAGATTTCAGAAAGTCTGCAGAGGAATCACAAAGATTACAAAGTTTGAAAACCGCATATGTTAATCTTCTCAGAAATTGCTCAGTGGCAGAGACGAGTCGTTTGACGCTATCTCCTCCCCGCCATGCTTTGCTGGTTTGGGTTAGATTAGATTTAAATTAGGAGACGCTGGACGCCCTTTATGATCCGTCTGCCTCCGCGTCTTTTCCTCCCGTGTTTTCAGCTTCGATTACTCTGCTCCAGCAGGAAGTCGGGTTGAATCTAAAGTCACACCAGCGGTCGGTTGTCTCTTTATTGAGCTGCGAGATGAAATATTTAGTGATCAGGAGATTCAGAGATTTTCCAAACACATTAACATTGTTGAATATTTTAAAGTTGTTTTGAAAAATGTTCATCCCTGCCGGTTAAACTGTTTGTATTTGTTCCCGCTGACAGCCTCGTCTCCACTGAAAATAGACTGAAAGATTTTGAGAACGAGCCTCTAGTTCTTGTTGACAGTCGGAATTATTGACTTTAAAAAAGCTATTTCTGAAAAGTTACTTGTAAGTTGCTGTACTGAAACAAATGACGATAAAGACTGATTCTGATTCTGGTAAGCTGGAACAAACTTTCAGAAAACTGCAAAACAGCTGAAATACTGAGTGCCTTTAAATATAGCTTGAAAACCCACCAGTTTGGAGTCACTTTTGAATCATAATCAGTGAAACATTAACCAACAATCTGAAGTGTAACTATGGCACGTGACAAAATGTAATGTTTCAGTTGTTAACTGTTCTATGCCTTTGTATTTTTATGATGTAAAACACTTTTAAATCCCTTGTTGCTGAAAGGCACTATACAAATAAAATGCGATCTGATTTTGATTTTCACTTGCTGCATTGTTTTTGGTTGTGCAGGAGGCTCCACTTCTGCTTTTCAAAGATGCACAGTAGTATAACTGCCCGTCTGTTTGCAGCTGCTTTCACGTGTAAATGTTGAGTTGGTTTGTGGCCAGCATCAGCTTATTTGGCCCTAAAATGTCGGATTTTGTGTAAAAAATGCTTTGAACATGTTTTGTATAATCCTTAGATCCAAACCTGTTCAAGGGAGCGTAACAGGTCACCTTCAAGGTGTCAGTCAGAAGCATTAAAGACTGCGTGTTTCTGTTTGTGTTTCAGGTATTAAACCGTACCCCAAGTTCACTGCAGTCATCCACGCCGTCTCCCCTCTGGTGTCCCAGTCCCAACCCATTCTCAAGCTACTGGTAGCTGTGGCCAAATCCCAGTACTGCGCTCAGGTAAATATTTGCCATTATCCTCGAACTCTCGCGCCGCATTATGCGGCTCACGGCGGCCCGCTCCACGATTGCATTTTCCAAGCGGAGCAGAACAGCAGAGCTCATCCCGGGTCTGTGTGTGCTGTGAATTAACTCTGGAGGATTGAATTAGAGCAGCAGTTTGCAGCCGGGGTACATCTGTCTCCATGGCAGCCGAGCCCCCTTCAGCACAGCTGGAGATGGCGTGTATTGATTCCCCAGCTTGCTCCTTACCAAAGCGGGAAATGAAATGGAATTTGCTCCTGGATGGCCGGGTTTTTTCTGTTTTTTTGTGGGAGTTGAGTGTGTGTGTGTTTTGGTTTGTTTGTGCAGGAAACAGAGTGAATGAGAAAGTAAATCCAATTCAGTATTTATAGTTTGTAACAGTAGTGAAATATTCAGGGTTCCTACGGTTTTCAGGTCAAAACTCCACATTTTCAGGGTTTTCTTTCCCTTTTAGGCCGAAACACAAAACTTCACTGTAAATGTATTGGAGATGCTCAGAAAATGTTCTGACCTGCAATATTAAACTGGAGGATGGATGTATGGATGAATGAATGTACTAAGAGACAAACTGGCTGGTGGAAAAACTGGTAGCTGAACAGACAAATTGAGAAATGGATGGATGGATAAATAATGAATGGATGATTGGACAAAAGGGTGGATGGATGAACAAATGAAAGAATGGACAGATAATTGAACAGATCCCTCATACAGGCTCCCTCTGGTCTAATGAAGGTAGAGCCAGGATTATATCCAGGAGGGCAAATAATCTGTGTCTCTTAGGGTTCATTCACACCAGCCATGTTTGGTCCACTTTAATCAAATTCTGGTTCATTTGTGTAGAAGGTCCGGTTTGTTTGGGATGGCGTGAATACACAATCAAACTCTGATGTGGACCAAAAAGTGAACTCTGAAGTGCTCTGAATGCATATATGAACACGAAGCGGACCAGAAACCGCTCCAACAGAAGGAAGTGAACTGTACCACAGAGCATTCTGGGTAAATACAGTCAGAACAAACGCACAAGTCTAGCGCTAACAGGAGAAATGCCTCATGGTCTTTTACCAAAGACAAAAGAGAAATCCAACAAGCGCTAAAATCTGACGCTACTCCATTTTGTTTTTCATTCCGTGAAGAAGGAAGCGGCGCTCATGTCTTCTTCAGAGGTTTTTCTGTCGTTTGCATCAGTAGTTCTTGGTGCAGCGCCACCACAGGCGACCAGGGGAACTGGATTTTTTGAAGGGTTTGATTCGTTGGACTTATTGCAGTGAAAGCGAACCGATCAACGATCTCATAAAATTAACAAAATCGGGGTTGATTTATCGGTGTGTCCCTGTTTTTTTGTTGCAGATGCTACAATGCAACAATTGTATTAATTATCAGAATAACTGATTAATCGATAACTAGTTGCAGCCATATAGCAGTCTCTCCCCAGCTTTCTGCTTTGATGGAGCTGCTTTCCTGATTGCCTTCTCCAGGCTGTGCGTGCAGAGTGGAGAGCCGGGTGCACAGCGAAGGGGGGCATTTCTTCCTCTTATCGCACAAAAAGCAAGCGGGGAGCTGCTGTGCTACGAGTGAGGATGAATGAATGAACGGTGAACACCGGAGGGTAAAACTGGACGACAGAAACGTTGTGAGGAGCGCTCTGACTCGGCAGACCTCCTGCTGCGTGTTTTGCAGTTTCCTCCTGCCGTCGTTTATCCGGCGCACTCAGACAATACTTCGCTGTCGACACCCACAGAGGGCGGCGAGCCGACAGAGACTCCATCTGTCTTCCTAATCAAACCGCAGTAGAAGTGTGTGAGCGCATTAACACCCGTCTGTGTGCAGCATACCTGTTGTTATCTCTCTGTGACAGCAGTATTTACCCCCCCATTAGCTTCCTGAAGGATTTATTTTTTTGTTATCTCCATTCACTGAGAATAGGGAGACGATTTAGCGATTTATCAAACAGCTGTACATCATCTTCTTCCTCTGCCAGTGACATATTTTGCACGCTAACTCACAGCTGCTGCAGCCTTATGGGAATACCTCAGCACACATCCAAATATCTCCCAGCACATTGCTCTGCAGGTCCAGTCAGGGATCAGAGTCCCCCCGGGGCGAGCCGCGGTGTGTGTGACGTCGCTGCTGCCTGAGTAACACGAAGCTTTATTGATCGCTGCAGGGAGATTCCTGTGGTTCACCTCCGGTGGGACTGGGGACGCCTCTGAGCGGAACCAGGATGGGAGAATGTGCAGCCTGGCTGGAGGACATTTCAGCAGGGCAGACGCAGACTGAATGGGAGGCTGCTGCCGTGTCCCAGAGTTTGATTCACCTCAAACCAGGAGATAAACGGGCTAAACAGGAATGCTGAAGTCAGAGAAACTCCCCCAACACACTATAATTAAGGCTATTTTACTCAGACAGCCATTATTCAGACGATTAATCGATTGTTCTGATGATTAATCAATTGTTCTGACGATTAATCAATTGTTCTGACGATTAATCAATTGTTCTGATGATTAATCAATTAATATGATTTTTAGAAATTGGCACTTTCTGCATATTTTTCATCTAATCACAAATACAAATAAGCAAATAACACAATTCCTTTTTTAAATTAACCAAAATAAAAAAAGAATTCTCTAAAATTCAAGAACATAGCAGCTAAAACAATACTTCCAACACCAACGTGTAAAACATCTGTTAATTATGTTGTTTTTTAATTGAATTGCATAAAGAGATTTTTTACTGAATTTAAACCAGGTGTAACTAAAACTACGTCATGTGAGGATTTCTGGGTAGAACATTTTTACAGACAGAAGATTTTTTGTCCATCTTAAATGCAAAATGCAAATATTTTTGTACATTTTGGTGTTTTGTACATTCTGCAAATGGCATTTGTTTGAGTCTGTATGCTCCAATTAACGATTAATCGATTACTGAATTAGTCAGAGATTATTTAAATAAGTGATTAATCATGATTAATCCGATCAATTGTCCCAGCCACAACCATAATTATAAACATTATTGTTGCAGAGAATGTTTTCTTCACACATCCATCCACCCACCCATCCATCCATCCATCCATCCATCCATCCATCCATCCACCCATCCATCCATGCATCCATGCATGTATGTTGTCTTTGTCTGATCTGAAATGTGCAACAGAAAATGTAAAAACATGATTAATCTCTTAGGCTGGAATGTTTTCACAGCATTTTACATCTTAAGCAACTGAAACATAGAATTAAGGAACAAATTAAGGCGGATTTAATTCTACATCAAACTAAATTTACAACTTTAAAAACATAATACTGCTGAAAAACTGTAAAGCAATAAAAAAACCTACATGAAATAGACACAAGCAATTACGGGAAAGAACCACAAAGTACCAGTTTGCCCAGGGGAAACTAAACTCAGTAATGCAGGACATACAGTTGATACCGAAAGTCCTTCTGACGACTAAAGAGCAAAATAATTTATAAAACGATTAACACGAAACCCTGAGAAGAAGGAACAAAACCAGGAACACAGAAGCAAAGACATTATTTAGCTTTTATTTAGTAAAAACTCAGAGCAGACAAACGTTTTGCAGCCAAAGAAATGAGAAGAGTTTTTTTGTTTTCTGTTTAAGCCGTCTGGGTCGGCCTGACCTCAAGGACAGACATATTTGAACAGCAAGAACAGCACGACTCTGCTGACTGACTTTAACAGCACTTTGTCACGGTCTGCATCTCCATATCATTTCTCACCAGCCTTCTGTGTGACTGTGTGTGTGTGTGTGTGTGTGTGTGTGTTTCTGATTAAATATTAATGAATCCTGCTGTGGTAATTCAGTGAATCGGTTGACCTGCAGGTTGCTGCGTCGTTGTCTGACTCATCTAAAACATGACATGACCGCAGCTGGGGGCGTGACCTTTGCCCCCGACTGGAAAACGTCCTCGGACGCCGTGATTGGATCGTTTCCTGTCTGTAATGTTGACGCTCCTGCTGCGCGGTGATAATTAGAAAATATTTTATCGTTTCGTTTGCCCTTTGCGGCTCTTTAACATTGAATCAACTCGTAACAAGGTGACATTTTCTGGCTGCGAGCCTCATAAATGTCGCGTGTTTCGTGGTTTAAATCTGTAGGTTTGGTCCTCTGAGGGTAAAACAGGAATAAATTATTAAACATGCACAGAAAGGAAATCAGCGTTTCTGACTTTAGTTTTATTTCATTGTTTGTCTAATTCAGCTGGTCTTAATTAGTTTTTAGAGTGCCTTTGCTACTTTTTATTCCCTAAATATTTTCCACTTTTGTTATTTTGTATTAGTTTTTTTATATATTGTTTTGATTTTGCTACTTTTTATTAATTATTATTAGATATGGTATCATTTTGCTAGTTTTATTAGTTAAGTATTGTTTTGTTTTTGCTAGTTTTTAGTAGTTATAGTTGTAGTTTTAGTTTTTTCATACTTACACTGATTGGTTTATAAATACTCAACAGAAGGTGCAATTTAAATAAAAATCAGTTATTGAATCTGGAGTTTCCTGTGGAGTTGGGAGAAACGCAGCGCCGTAATTTACCGATAGCCGACGTAAACTGCTTATGTGGGGAGAAACAACATCCATTTCACATCGGCTTGAAAGGCAGATGAATAGATTCACACACATAAAAACAAAGGATAATGGATCTATAATTTAAGAGTGTTTTCGTTCTTTTGATAAAAGTTTTAAAACTAAAGTTTTCCCCTTTAGTTCTAGTTAACTAGAGCAACTTTACATGAGAAAAATGTATTTTCTGTCTTTTCCAGATTATCGTCCTGTGGAACTGCGACAAGCCGCTCCCGGCCAAACACCGCTGGCCCGCCACCTCCGTGCCCGTCATCGTGATCGAGGGAGAGAACAAGGTGAACACACACACACACACACACACACACACACCCTCTCTCAGATGCCTCACAGGTGTGATTGCTATCATTTCTAATTACATATTCCCAAATGGTAAACCTACTGTATCTTTATTCACTCTGGGAGTTAATGAGTTTCGATTTGTGCCGCGCTGATCCCATTAAAAGACAGTTTTAGTTTTAATTCAACCTCAGTAATGAGAGTTTTACACTCTGGAGGAAAATCCCTCCTGTGTGTCGGACCCAAGCTTCAGAACCACGAAGCGTTTATTTGGTTTGGATTCACATTTTTTACCTCAATTATGATCTAAATCATAATCAGGAATCAACTTTAGTTTGACTGGTATTTGATTTTAAAATCCATAAAATAAAAGAATCGGCTGAAAACTAGTTGGCCAACAAAAATGATCTCCAGTATTTAATCAGTTTGACAAAATATTCTTGTTACTCGTCACTTTAACGTTATTTTTACTATTCAATAAGCTGATATTTAATATTCATTATTATTAAATGACATTTAAATAATGCATATTATTATTTATTATGTTATTGATTATTTTTTTGTTATTCTGTGTTTACTGCTTTGAGCCAAAACTAGATAAAACCAAGTTTTACCTTCTACATAGGGGTAAGACTTTCTGGATATTTCCCGTTTAATTATTGTTCAAAACTTTATGGAAGTTTTATTTCTTGTCATATTAGTAAGTTCATACTAATATGACAATATTAGTTTAAAAAAATATTCAAAATGAAACTTTTCATTTCTAGATTTAAAAAATAGTTTAAACACATAAAATAAAGCAAAAATCTTTAAATAAAATTAAAATAAAAAATGTTTTTCTTAGGTTTTTCTTTTCCTTTTTTGGTTTTGATCCTTAATTATCAGAAAAATATTCAGGTTTTTCTTTCAAATCGTTCTTGTTTAATGGACCTCTAATTTCTCTGGTTTTGTTATATTTATGCTTGGAATAAAAGCTGGATTGTTTTAAAGTTCACCTTTACCAGGATTTTCTGCAGAGTTTGTGATTTAAGAAAACCTTAAACTCTGCAGATCTTCATCAGTGAAACGCTCAGAGCGGCTGCAGTTCTTCTTCATTTTGCCTTTTACCTATAAAACATGTTTGCAGAGTGAGATTACCTGGAGAACATGTTTACCTTCCCCACTTTTTGTTTATAAATCCCTCATCTACTGAGGAATTGCTCAGTTTGTTGAATTATAGATGTCGATGCTTCAGACTCACCTGAGTGGAAGTGGTTTCCTCTCCGCTGTCAGTCAGCCGGCGGCGGCGGCCGGGTTTGTGGTTTTCCTCCCCTCCTCGTGACTCTGAGTGGTTTCTTCCAAGCTGTCAGTCATAACGGGAGGCCGAGCAGAACCAGCATTCTGCCTGTGTGTGTGTGTGTGTGTGTGTGCGTGTGTGTGTGTGTGTGTGTGTGTGTGTGCCAGGCGGCCTGTGGTTTGTTGTGATTGTGGTGTTTCTGTGTTTACTGCGGCAAGCCAAGCTGTGTTCTTCACCCCACAGAGGGAGACGCAGGCAGGGCTTTCTTTTCTCCATCCCTTCTTTATCCTGGAACTTCCTTATTTCACCGTCTTCTTTCATCGTTTTTCTCTAGAAAATAATTTATTAGCAGAACAAAGCGGTCGGTCTGGTCCAGATCAGACCGCCGTGCTTTTCTACCCAAAGTGACCAAGTGGACCAAACCGAATCGCTGCAGCCGTTTGACCGAACAGGAAGGTAGTGGGACGGTTTAGGAAAAATAACGCCAAACTAGATTACGTCATCTTTCTGCTTTCTACTGGCCAGGAAACTCGAGGTTTGTAGATGGAAGAATCCACATCCTCCAGCACACGGACGCTGGTTAACTGAGGATATGTTACATTCATTTGGAGACGATTAGACACTGCAAAAATATAAAACCTTACCAATTACTTTTGGTCTAGTTTCTAGTGCAGATATCTCAACGTGCTTAAGGACAAAACTGACATAAGTGACGTTTTATCAACATATAGAGGCTGGTTTTAAGGCAATAATAATTCCTTAATATTAATGAAAAAATACTTGTTCCACTGGCAGATTATTTAATTTATCACTTTTTTTCCAGGTTACAAGTTAATTTGTCTCCCAATGGAACTAGTACATTGTCATCATTATTAATAATAATAATTATAATAATAATAATAATAATGGATTTTATTTGTCAGCACCTTTCAAACTCCCAAGGACACTTTACAACATTAAAAACACAAATTAAACAGCAGAATCTGCTACAAAACCACAAAATAACTAACAAAATTAAAGAGATGAACAGATGAGTTTTAGTTGTGCTTTAAAAGTCAGAAGAGAGTCAATTAAGGAGTTATTCACTTAAAATAAGCCTCTTTATCTGGCTAAAATGTTACTTTAAGTTAGTTTGTCTGATTTAAAATGTTCTAAGAGGTTTGAACTAGAAATTAAACCCAAATCACTTGGTAAGATTTTGTGTTTTTACAGTGCAGTCAGAGGATCTGTTAAAAAAATGGCAGCCATTTACATCTTATCTTTGAAGGAATTTTAGGAGATGGATTTTTGTCATTTTTGCACAAACTTGAAACTGGCATTGGCTGCTTTACGAGTACAGAGCAGGGTACAGTGTTGGTGAGGTGGGAGGGATTTCTGTGGTTTCTTTTTTTGTTTTGTGATGTTTACATAAAAACCAATAAAAAGAGCTTGATTATTAAAAGCTACCAAAATTGCACAAAAATGTAAAAATTCGCACAGAAACGTAACAATTAAACCCTGCATAACCTTCTTAGACAGTTTGTCGGCTAAAAACTGAGTTTCACTTCAAATGTGACTTCCTGAAACTGTAATTGGCCAAATATACGATTCCCACTTGTTGCTAAGTGTCCAGTCGGCTGGTCCTCCCTGTCCGCCTGCAGCGATCCGGGTCGCTGCAGGCGGATTCCCGCTGAGAAGACTCCTGTTCCTGGAGAGCAGCACAAGCCCCAGGCTGATACGCCTCACTTCTAACGTTACAAACACCGGCCTCTCATCCTGCCTTTGTCTCTCTCCCTTGTTTGTCTCGCTGTCACTCTCCTGTCTCCTCGTCTCTTGTTTTCTTCTTCTCTGGCTGGAAAAACAAGAGGGAGAAGGGATTGTTTGGTTTCCTCTCTTTGTGGCCACAGGATGAAGTGAGACTGAGGGCGAAGAGCTTCTCACGTTTCCTCTAAACTCTGATTTTCCCTCTTCGCCTGTCTGTCGCTCAAGCTGGAAATACAAGCAACTCTTGAAGTGTTGAGCGTCTGGACGCTTCGTGAGAGCAAGCTGGAGTCAAACCAGTGTTTTCCACAGATACATCAACTCAATATGAGCAAAGGAAATCTCTTTCCCTTCCTCATACACTGCAAAAACACAAAATCTTACCAAGTAGTTTTTGTCCAGATTCTAGTGCAGATATCTTAGGACACTTGAAATAAAGCAAAACCAAACCAAAAATAACTTTCAGCAGGAAATAGAAGCTTGTTTTAAGTCAATAGTTCTTTAATATTGATTTTAAAAAGTACTTGTCACATTGGCAGATTATTTACCTATAATGAGACATTTTCTCCATGTTTTAGTGAAATAATCTGCCAATGGAGCGTGTTGTTGCTGCATGTTGCTGCTGCAGCCGGCGTGTTGTTGCTGCGTGTTGCTGCTGCAGCCGGCGTGTTGCTGCTGCGCGTTTCCGACCTCACCCTCCGCGGTGATTTACACCGCGGAGGGTGAGGTCGGTCCCGGCCCGCAGGTGTTCCTGGAGGAAACGGTCCAGCATAGAGCACAGACGATGGGACCGTCTCCTCCATGCAGGTGGTGTTTTCCTTTAAAAGGCCGGACCTTTAGGAGCTGCTGAGCTCTGGATCAGAGGCTCCTCTCTACTGGCTTTAATGTGAGGGAGACTTTAACTAGACCACGAATTTAAATGTTCGCCAGATCCAGACGAGGAAATGCCTTCATCTCCAGAATTTATTCTCTGGGCCCGTTTATGCTTACATCCAACCTGTTATCCCTCCGTTCATCCATCCAATCATTCCCCCATCCATTTTTCCATCCCTCCATTCTTCAGTACTTTCATCCATTCATTTGTCCATCTGTCCATCCAACCAACTATCCATCCATCATCCATCCTTCATTTTTGCAGTTCTTTCCGGTTCCATACTTAAAAAATGAAAAAAAACAACACAAACAATCGATTAAGAATCATGACTTAAGGATTCTGTGTTTTGATTTTAGCTTGGAAGACGTGACAGAACCGCATGCGTGCGTGTGTGCGTGCGTGCGTGTGTGTGTGCATCAACACCAATTAAACCCATGTGTTTGTCTGAAGCTGTGGGAGTTGCAGCTCACATCCGGTTCAAATCTCCATCAAGAATCTGCTGTTCCTTTTCTCCTCCTTTCATCACTGCAACCGTTTCAATCTAAATATCCTCAAGATGTTACTCCACTCCTCCAGCCCCCATCACTCTCTCCGCTTCCTGTAAATATTCAGCGGCTGTCATGTATAATACAGGTCGGCTTCTTCTGCTGCAAAATGTACGTAGTCTGCTTTCAAACGGGCGTGGAGGAGAAGAGTAAATTTGTGCCACATGTACAACACAAGACTTGCAGCATGTATATCTGGGTCCGTTTCTGTGTTTTTATTGATTTAAAGGAGAAAAGAAGCGCCTGCAGCAGTAATGGAAACTTGTTTCAGCACTACATCACTGCTGAAAACGACAGGCCGCGCCCTGCAGGAAGGAGCAGGAGATTTGCTTTTCCCTCCCCTCTTTCCAAGCCGCCATTTGTTGTTGTCATGGCCTGTTGTCTCCCCTGAATCCTGTGAATGTGAGGTGCCATTAAAAATGCATACCTTAGATATTGGGAGCTAAAGAGTGAGGGGATTTATTTTTGAATTCATCTCGGGGTGCATTTTTCTGTCCAGATTGAAGGGAGGCAGTGGATCCATGCATGCTTAAATGTGATATTTTACACAGTTTTGTTCTTCCATTTGGTTCTCAGTTGCTTTTAAAAACAATCCAAGCGCTTAAATGAAGACACACAGACAGTTTTTGGCATTAAGTTTAAAGTTTTTTGGTGTCTAGAAAAACGAACCATTTCAAAAACCTTCCAAATGTTAAGACAAATTACATGCGCACTGCGCCGTTACCTAGCAACCCCGGTAGAGTTCCACTCATCACCTAGCAACCCCAGCAGAATTCCAGCACATTTGATCAGCTGGTTTTCCCTCTGTGTGCCCTGTACAATGGCTGCTGGAAAAGACGAGTATATAGTTGTTAACTTATCATCCAGAAACTACTTAATTCATTCCTTCTGGTTGTGCAGGAAGCTCCACTTCTGCTTTTCATAGATGTACGGTTGCATAATTGCAAATCTACTTGCAGCCATTTTCTTGTGAGTTGGATTTATTTGGAGAAAAGTGATAAGAGGCCCTAAAACATCTCACTCTGAAAGGAGCCCATAACAGGCAGAACTAACCAGACTAACATTTCATGATCTGAGAATAATTTTGTGCAGAAACACGTAATGAACATGTTTTGAATAGACCATAGATCTATCCTAACCTGTTCAAGGAAGCATAATAGGTCACACTTAAAGCTAAATCTGCCATTTTTCTTTAAATGAGAAATCTACTTTTATTCCAAGCAGCTCTGACTCACATTTTCTAACGTGAGTCAGGAAAGTAAATTGTCCTTTTTCTTCCTAGATTCTTTCAGCTCTAATTTAACTTTAGACTTTGTACTTGTTCTGTTAATGTCTTTGGAGAGGAGTAACAGTCTGATAACCATCTGGATGCTACCTGTCCTTCTCAGTGGCTGCTGAGTCAGCAGAGCTGCAACCATATTTCTGTCAGGACCTGATAACCATCTGACATGCGTCTGCTGGCTTCAGCTTGGTTTATGGTTCGTTTTCCTTCAGATCCATGCATAGCCTGCAGCTCCGTCTGCATGCATGACCTCAGTCACTGAGAGCAATTAAACCTCTACATCAGTCTGTAGTCGAATCCCAGGAATGCTGGCAGGAAAATCCTTTGTTTTACCTTTTCATATTGCGTTAGTGCATCCAAACAATTAAGACTTAATAATCGTCAATTAATGGTTTATTAGATTTAAATTAATTCTTGTCAGTTAACTAATAATGTTTGCTTAGGTCTTTTTCAGTGTTGTAGTTTGGTCTCCAACCAGCAGAGGGCACCACAGGCCACCCTTAAGTGGGTCCAGTTGACAAGGAAACAAAGGCGGCAGGGCCATGCCAGAACGGGAAAGAGAAACGGTCTAAACAGAGTCCAGTTTGTGATGAAAAATGTATTTCATGTGGTTCTGCTCATAAATATAAACACTCAACAAGCTCCTTAAGTTTTCTTAGCTGAAGAAGCTTCTATTTTGTTATGTTTTATAAATTATTTAAGTTTAATCATGTGAGAAAACCACAATTTTATGTTTTACCTGGTCAGTATTTAAAACAGCTGACACAAAATAATGTTAAAATTTAACACTGTTTGTTTTGAAATCAATTTTCCCATCATTTCATGAAAAAGCGGTCAGCCTCGTGTTACAAGAGAAAACTCTGGTTTGTAAGAAAATGGCCGCTTATGAAATTAGCAGATCAATAAGATTGACTCATTAATCAATAACTTGCATCCCTGTATGAACATTGGTGTTGATTTATTGTTGATGCTCCTGCCGCTCTTACACAACCAGGCTAAATGAAAAACGCTCCGTCTTGTTAAGTCGCCACTCGACCCAAATTAGCAGAAGATGAGAGGAAGAACTGCCAGCTGAGTCTGTCTGAATCAACAGGAAGTTATTTTACTGTTGAAATGCGACTCTGACTTGTGCTCTTCTGAAAGGTTGCTATGGAAACGTATTAGCATTACGCTGCTGTAAATTCACTGTGAACTGCTATCTGTCTTGGCTACAGATGATGAGTCGTTTTTAGACGTAGAAATCTGGAATAAACTCTTTTTTGGATCCCGGGCTTTTGTTAGCTTTGCTAGGTTGCTTGCTAGTTGACTGTGTTTATGCCATTTTCTCAGTGACTTCACTGCTGTGTCTCCAAACATGTTTCTAAAATTGGTTCTAACTATCATGACCTGAACACATCTCTTTCCCCAAACCTCCTGTTAACATCTGTTACACTTTTTTCCTTTATGTGAAATAAATAAGATAAATTCTTATACAGACATGCAGCATTCTGTGTATGCGCTTATGTTTTCTACAGTTCCTCCTTCCACTTAATTTTCCATGAACGTATCCATAGACAAAGTTTTTTATATATTTTAAATGCAAAATGTACATTTATATTTCGTTTGGCTTAATTACTTATCAGAATATTGTTTTTCCAACCAACCCTTTTTGAGTTCATATACTTCAGTTAAGTATATGAACTTAACTGAATGATAAATTGATTACAAAATTTGTTTGATTATTTCAGTTATGATTAATCATAATACAAATTGTTTTTGAGTTGATTTTGTTTTTGTTTGGTTTTGTTATTTGCAAAACCCTATTTGAACATTTTTGGGATAAAAGAGATAAAAGATTTTTTTTCTTTTTCTGCTTCCTTTCCTCTTATTTATTTGTATATTTTTATTTTCTATGTAATTGTTTTTTAATGATTTTTTACCATTTGATCAATTATTTTTGTCCAAGTTGCATGTAATAATAAAATGCCCTGAGATCAGATTTTTTGTTTCCAAACTATAATCATCAAAAGGAAGAGGAAAAATCCAACTATGTATAATGAATTGAGAGTTTATCTGGTTCCCTTTGCTCTCTCAGTCTCTTTGAGCTTCGTAACCAAATAATCACTTATGAACCCGGTTCTGCAGCTGTTCTGGCTCGTTTCTCACTCTGGGTTCTGTTTCTCCTCCCTGCAGGTCATGAGCAGCCGCTTCCTGCCGTACGAGTCCATCGTGACAGACGCTGTCCTCAGCCTGGACGAGGACACCGTGTTGTCCACCACAGAGGTAACTCCTCACCACAGCCACCATCTTTCCGTTCGGCTACCTGCAGATCAAACACCTTTATTAAGTTTCCTTGAACATGTCAGTGTAGATGTATACAAAACATGTTCACTACGTTTTTTGCTCAAAATCGTATAATGAGATTTTAGTTTGTTCAGTTCTGCCTATTTTGAGCTGATTTCATAATGGGTTGTTTTAAGGCGTCTTGTCACTTTAAATCCAAATAAGCTGTTTCTGGCCACGCCCCCAACTCAATGTTTACACTCAGCAAACAGATACGCAATTATACAACCGTACATCTTTAAAAGCTTAAATGGAGCTTCTTTCACAACCAACATGGCTACAGCAACAACAAATAAATCACATGTGCTTTTTAGTTAGCTTCATGTGAGCTCTGTGAAGATGTGCACTGTACGTACAAAAAAATCATTTTCTGGATCTATTTATTGTATTTCTACTTAATTTTATCTGTAGGTACTTTATTGATATACAGTTGTTTATATTTTTGGATTTTTTTTTTAGATATTTTTATATTCAGTGGTGTATATATGGGCTGACTATTCAGGTGATCAAATTGTTCTGGAACTCAACTTGGGTTGCTAGGTGACGGGCAGGGGTTGCTAGGTGACGGGCAGTGCTTGCTGATTTGTGACTTAGGTTTTTGAAATGACTCATTTTCCAGACACCATCTTTAACTTTTTGCCAAAAAACAGCAGGGTGGGGTTTTTAAGTGCTTTTAGAGTGGTAAGTGGTTTTAGAATCAGTTGAGACCAAAACAGAAGTATAAAAATGTGCAAAATGTGAGTTTTGCCTAATAGACAATCTTTATTCTGGTTTTATTTCTAAATCTCTTGTCTTACTTTCACTTCTGTTCAGTTTTTTGTCTGTTGGAAACCCATCTTGTCCGCTTGCCTAATTGGGAGCAGCAGTGATTTTGTTTGTTTCTGTTTGTTCCACATGCTGTGGAAAAGTGTACCAGGATCATTCCTGGGTTTGGTGTTTATGTGTGTTTTTTTTTTTTTCTTAAAACTGGGGACGAGTTCTGGCGCAGCACCATGGGAAGCCAGATGCTGCTTTGAAGAGCGCAGAATTAGATCTCATAAAAAGGCTGCTGGTGCGGATCAAGATGGCAGAGCCGAGGGAGGCAGGAATCCATCACCCAAAACTAATTCCACCTGTGTTCCTCCCATGAAGATAGCTGAGCACAAACTGTTCTCCGTAGGTTTTAGAAGTCGCAGCTTTAATGTCAGCTCAGAGGAAAACTTTTTCTTCACCGCGACGCTTTTGGGCTTTCATCTAAACAAAGTCTTTCTTTTTATGCTCCTGTTTACTCCAGAGTTTTATGTGAGGCGCAGTGGAGGGGACTGGGCCCATTTTTGCTTTTGTTTCAGAAAGATAACCTCAGTAATCAAACGAATTATGAGAGAAAAACAATCCAAACCTATAAATGAGAGAGTATTCGTCCCCCTTAAAGGCAGGAACTGACATCACTTTGGAGATTTTTGTCCCAGTTTTCTTTGCTTATGATGGATTAAATTCACCTTAAAAAGTTAAAAATATTTTTTAAAGAAATAAAAGTCTTAACCCCTTTATCCATGATGTTTCTTACCTTTACAAACTTCATAAATGATGCAGCCCTCCTACCTGTTTGGTTCCCTGATCAGTGTTTTTCCCGTTTCCTAGCAACAAGGGGTGACTCAATTTACCACAAACCTCCCTACAAGCTTTAATTTAACCCTTAATATGTATCACTTTATGTTTTACTTCTTGAATCAGATAACTGAAATTAAATAATTTCTACTGTGGATAGTTAAGTAATTGCTTAAAGTCACAGTTCATACTGCTGCTTGAAGTCCTTGAGTTTCAATTAGGTGTTTTCAAGTTTTGGAAAGTCCTTGATATCCATGTAAAGTCATTGAAAGTGCTTTATTTTCAAACTTCAGTTTTGTAATAAAGATTAATTTAATGTTTGAATAAAAGCCTACATTTCAAAAGCATTATTTACAGGTGAAACCAGTTAGTTTTATACACCCAATAAAAAGACACACAAAACTTTTATTTCTCACTGTCTGAAGTAAAATCAGACTAAACTTCTTCAGTTTTAGGTTCGTTAGAATTACAAAAATTATTTCTATTTGGTGAATTCCAAAAAACCTAACAATTTTTTTTTTATTATTTGTTTTGTAACTTTAAGTATTTAATTTGAGCATTAAGATCATTTACCCACAATTTGTGGGTGTTATTTGTGTTTTTTCTCATAGCAGTCGGGTACATGATGTGCGAGAGACATTACAAAACACAAGTTTAATTTACGTACAATGTTGAATATTATCACAAGACGTTAACTAATACATCATATAATAGTGAATTGAAATAGTTTGTTTTTTTTATTAATTTGTAAGGTGTGGTGCTGGAAAAGATTGAAAACGTACTAAAAAGTGCCTGTATTTTTACTGAAAAGTGTACCAACCCTGCATAAATCTGTTTGGGGTTTTTTCTCATGATATTGACGGTAAATTCTCTCCTTGTTACCGTTTTGTCCAGGTGGACTTTGCTTTCACCGTCTGGCAGAGTTTCCCGGAGCGGATCGTGGGTTATCCGGCCCGCAGCCACTTCTGGGACAGCAACAAGGAGCGCTGGGGCTACACCTCCAAATGGACCAACGACTACTCTATGGTTCTGACCGGCGCCGCCATGTTCCACAGGTAGGTTTTAAGTAAATGGTACATAATATACATGGGAACGTCTACAGACGAAGTAGGCTTTTCCACAGGAAGACGTTTCTCAAAAGCCGCATTTGATTGGACAAAACTAACGTCCGTCATTCGACGTTTTCTTTTACTAAATAGTTTACTTCTACGGATTCGGATTTTTAATAATTTGTTATTTTTCAGTTTCGTTTTATGGGCTCGCTAATGTAACCCAGGATATCAGAAGACTTCAGGGTTGGTTACACTTGGATACTAAGACGACAGGCAGGAGGTTGCGTTAGCTGGCCCGACATTAGCAGTGTCTTCATAACGTCTCCTCCCGCCCCTCTTAACAGAACATCCGGTTATATTTCAAAATAAGAGCATCAACATAAATCGGTAGCGATTTTTAAGAAATGTTCATATCTTGCTATTCTAAAACAAAAAAATTTAGTTTTTCTTACTGAAGTGATGTAAAACTGTATCAGAAAACTTCGTGTGATTACTCCACTTAGATGTAATAACAGCAGACAGATTGTGTTAGCCGTTCAGACGTTAGCGGCGTCTCCATAACGTCTCCTTCCGCCTCTTAACAGGGTACGTCCGATTACATTTCAAAATAAGAGCATCAATATAAATCCCGCAGTTTTACAGTAGCGACTTCTCAGAAATGAGAGTAGGAAGAGGATGTTGATATCTTTTCATTACATTAAAAACAAAAGCCGTTATTGTTACTGAAATAATGTGAAAGTTGCATACGTAGTTAAAAACTAATAAATATATATTGAAAACACAAAAAAAGTTACTTAAATTGGTTTTTGAGACAAAGAAATTGTACTCTTAGCTTCTTTTTTTCTCATTCAACTTTTTAAAGCAGTCTCCATAGATGATTTCTGCAAGTTTCTGAAATATTTCTGTTGCTGGAAGTAGCCAATCAGTCAATCTTTAGCCAGTCTGTAGAAACGCCCACTTTGAGTCTGCAGAGAATCCCCTCCAGCTCGTCTCCGTTTTGATGGAGCGCTTTGAAGCAGTGATCTGCAGTTCATAAAGTAGATGTGATGTTCAGTGGAGCACAGCCTCAGGAAACCAGGGTTTTGACACCGACTGCGTTTTAAAATAAAAGTCAATTTGTCTTGAACGCAGAGCTCTGTAGCTCCTACATGAGGCTCAGCTGATGTCCTGTCAGCTTTAATATGGCTTCAGTCTGCTGGTAGGAGGATGCCACATCAGGCCGGAGTCAGCCAGTCAGCACCTCCTAATCACTACTAATACAGCTCTCATCACGCTGGAGTAGAAGCATCATTCAGGAAATATAATATGGAAGACGCTCGTCTCTCCAGATCCCACCACTTACTCCCTGTCCTGTTCTCTAAAAGTGTCTTCTAGCCATCTATCCATTCATCCTTCCATCTGTCAGCCCAGGTTAGCTCCCACCACTATAACAACTGTTGCCGAACAATAAATTGTCCCAGACGTTATTGCGATAAACAATATTATTGTTTTGTTTTGCTATGTAAAAGTAACAGAGTAAAAGTAACTAGTTACTACCCAACTCTGCTTTAGAGGCTAAATGAAGCTAAATGTGCCAATTTTTTAAATCCGATTGTCAGTAGCCGCCATATTTAAATCCCAAATAGAGTAACTCTGTTCTGTAATCTCAGCGTAATCCTAATCCAGCTCCCGTCTCTTAGGTACTACCACTTCCTGTACACCCACTACCTGCCCAGCAGCCTGAAGAACATGGTGGACCAGCTGGCCAACTGCGAGGACATCCTGATGAACTTCCTGGTGTCGGCCGTCACCAAGCTGCCGCCCATCAAGATCACACAGAAGAAGCAGTACAAGGAGACCATGATGGGGCAGGTGGGGAGGAACCAAAATAACTTTATTATTACTAATAGACCATGATGGGGCAGGGGGGGAGGAACCAAAATAACTTTATTATTACTAATAGACCATGATGGGGCAGGCGGGGAGGAACCAAAATAACTTTATTATCATCACTAATGCAGTAAATCATGAAGCTTGTAGCATTGGACCAGAACCTGAATTATGTTGATTTTCTTCCTTCTTCTGAGCCGTGACTCATCTTGCAGCCATTGTTTCCTTTGAGCTGCACCCAGCTCTCCCTGCTTCTCAACAGCTTGATTTATAACGCTGTACTTTAGCTAGGCCCCTGGGGGCCGCAGGACAAAAGCTCAGAAACAAGGGAAACGACGTCCAGATTCCCAAAACCAAAAACACGAAGCGGCCGATGATTGATGGAGAAGTTTGTTGCTCCTCTGATGGTTTTCCCGTCTCTGCAGACGGAGCCTGAATCAGAAGTTGAAATGTTAAGACGAATCGTTCCAGAGAAATAAAACAGAAGAGCCCGACTGCTTTCGTTCATAAAATCAGAGCTCATCATCATGGATCAAACATGATTTAGTAGGTCTGAACCATTAGCTTTAATCACTGTTTATCCAGTATTTAAAGCGTTTTTATCCATCCGTCCTTCAGTTGAGTTCCTGACAGGATTCCCACGTTTTTCATTCTTTAAATCTCAGACTCCTCCGTCTGTCTAAGTCTCAATAATCTGCACTGTTTAGATAAAGCAAGTTTATTTATTTAGCAACATTCATACACAAATACTTCAGAAAACATCAAAGTATGAACATAAAAGGAACAAATATTTCAAATAGCTCATTAATCAGATCCTTTGATGACAAGCTGCTGTAAATAGAAATGTTTTCCGACATAAAAATGCAACACAGGGGAAAAAAACCTATTTAAGTCTCAGGACCGACCAAACTGAAAAGACTGAGGCTATTTTCCAGAAATGATGGTAAATGAAGAGGTTTGCTGTGTTTCAGCCGTTGTTTACGTCCTGATTTAACGCCTCTGGCTTCTTCTGCAGCAGAACTATGATGGAAAAGTTGGCAAAGGTGCAACATCTCCTGTTTATAACAAATTAGATTTATTATGTGGGTTAAAAAATCACAACTGGGACATTCAGACATTCATGACAGTCAGATCTGGGTTACATTTACCTAAATGTAAGTAGATCTCTGAAAACCTGCATGACTGTAACTGTAAGTCATGTTTTATAAATGGTTGTAAATGTGTGTTTCCTCCTGCAGTCTTCTCGGGCGTCCCGCTGGGCCGACCCGGACCACTTCGCCCAGCGGCAGACCTGCATGAACAAGTTCGCCAGCTGGTTTGGCGCCATGCCGCTCGTCCACTCCCAGGTGAGGCTGGACCCCGTGCTCTTCAAGGACCAGGTCTCCATCCTCCGCAAAAAATACAGGGACATCGAGAGGCTCTGACAGGACCGCCGCCCCCTCGGGGGAGACTCCACGCAGGGGGAGGCGCGCGACAGAGACTCCGTGGAGAGCCGGCGGAGCAGCCGCACCACGGCCGGGTGGACGGGGAGAGACGGCGCTCCGTCTTCCACTCAGCACATCGCCAATGACCACAGCGCCGCCGCCGCTGCTCCCCGGACCTGATCCGGACGGGAATCAGGAGGAAACAGAAACAATGCAAACAGAGACACAAACAGAACTGGATGTTTCACACGGCGCGCACTACTGACGACTAAAGACGAGAAGAAACTGGGTTAGAATATTTTTTTGTACGAGGAAAAACCCTGGAGGACGTCGACTTTCCTGCTTTCTCCGCACATGTGCAGGATGGTAGAGAGTGGAGGGGCGTTTGAGCGTTCCTCGCCCGCATCAGGACATGAAACCGGACCCGACAGATCCGGCTCCTGTAGGTAGAAGCTGTTCGCACACAGAGCTTTGGTTCAGTTTGCTGGTGTTCGCCCGACACACCGGAGAGTCGGTCTCCCATCACCTGCTCTTCAAATTAAATTAAACTGATTTCAAAGCGATCAATAAGTGGATCCAGAGGTCAAAGGTCAACAAACCTGGAAAAATCAAATGGAATATGGAGTCGGTTAACTGTGCTACTACCTTTCTGCCGTTATAATTTTTAAGATTTAAAAAAAAAAAGGTTCACCAGAGGTCAACCTGCCCAAGGTGACCCATTATGCTTCCTTGAACTGGTCAGTGGCCTATACAAAACATTGTTTCCTGTCACTTTAAATCCAGATAAGCTCCTGATAGCCACGCCCCCGAAGCTCAATGCCTCCATTACAGACTTTGTCAATATTCTGTTAATGTTGGAAAAACAAAAATTTGCAATTTAAAATCCCGTGTGAATAAGTTTGTCATGACACTCATGTGTCCACTGCATTTTCCAAATTAAAAAAATGTCCTAGCAGCAAAACATTTTAATCGACAACGGGATTGTTTTGTAATTGGTGTTTTTCCATTAAGCAAATTAATTTTTGATGTGTCAAAATGTGCAATTCTACAACCATACATCTTTGAAAATCAGAAAGGCGCCTCCTGCACAACCAACAAGAATGCAATTAGTGATTTCTTGACGGAAGGTCAATAACAAAGCACTTGTTTTCTCATTTTTCCAGCAGCCATTGTACAGCGCATACAGCGGTCAGACCAGCTGAACAAACCTGATAGAGTTCAGTTTTGGTTGCTAAGTAACGGAGTTCCGTTTTGGTTGCTAGGTGACGGGGCAGCGTCTGCATTCCGTAGGTTTTTAAAATGGCTGAGTTTGATTCTTTTAAGCACTTTGGTTGATATTAGAAGCAGTAGAAATCCTGATGGAAGTAGAAAAAGTTAATTTTGCATAATAATCAGTAAAACTGATAAAAGTTGCGCCATGTTTTGTGCAGCTAAAAAAAATGGCAGCACATTTGATACCAAATTTTCTTGATTTTTGTAAATATTTGACCTTGAATGACCTCTGGAAATATTTATCTCTTTAAAATGATCGCAGCTCAAGTGTTTTACACCAGTTTAATTTGATTTGAAGGTGAGGGATCCGGCCTGGCGCCGGTTCCGTCCGGCCCTCGGCTCGTTCCTCCAGCCCGGGACGTCGTCCCGTTTCGTGACCCATTTTCGTCTCATTTCCGTCTCTCCGTGCGTTCGTAGCGCTGAACCCTGGCTGCTCGCAGCAGAGAACAAACCCAAACCTTTTCTTGCATGAACACGATCCTAATGGAGTAAAGATTAATTTTTCATTTGACCGCCATCTTTTCTGTTTTTAATCGGTGCCATTCTGCCTTCGCTGTTTGCTGCGCATCACGCTGCCTAAACGCCATTTTTCCTTTTTCTTTTGGTTTTCCCTCCACATATCAGACGACCTCGGCAGTTTGATTGATTAAAACGTTTTCTCCTCCGTTCGTCAGGCCTCAGCTAAGAGAGAAGAGCTGGTGGTGAAGCATCACGTGTGACCCGCAAACATTCACCTGAAAACTCAGTCCTACCGGGTTCGATCGGTTCCTTGAACAACAGTCACATTTTATCTGCTTTTTTATTTTATCGCTACAAAAGCTTTTTTTTTTTTTTTACAACTCTCAGCATATCATATCATCTTTTTTTTACCGTTTTGTACTTGTTTTATCTGTTTAATCCAGATTGTTGGGCCATTAAGCAGAATCTGGGTTCAACGTACATCTGGTTCTGGTTTCATCCGATACATCTGGGTCCGGATCAAGTCTTAAATGTCTCAAGAGAACTGCAACCAGAACAAACAGTGCCTTGTGAAAGTATCAGCTGGCTTTGATGTATTTTATATGACCAAACACAAAGTAGTACATAATTTTAAAGTTTAAAACAGAGGCCCTAACATTTATGAGCAATCTGAAAAGTGCGGCATGTTTTTTTTTTTTACATTTGTTATTCAGCCACACTGAATCACCTCTGACTGCAAGCCTGTTGGGCTTTTCTACCAACTTTACACATCTAGAGCTTCCCTCTCAGTGCTGAGCAGAGGAAACCCAACAGTATGATACTGCCACCACCATGTTTCACGATGCAAATGTGCTCATTGTAGCCAAAAATGTTGAATTGTGGCCTCAGAAGAGCAGAAGACATTCTGTCGTATTTGGCAGATTTTTTGTGGATTGTAAACAGATTCTCTGTTACCATAATGAGACTCAAAATTAAACTTTAAAGCAGGAAGTAGAACGTAAACCACACCCACTTTACATTTTTGACCAATCGCACCATATTTGTTGAAAACTACCTAACTTTGCTTTAAGGTTCTTCACATCTTCACCTCCTACCTACATTCACATTTAAATTAAATAAAAACACAGGCGGACTGAAGGAAACTGGCTGCTTTATTCAGGCATGCCGCACTTATCAGATTTTTTATTTAATAAATAACTTAGAAACATGAATAATTGTGTGATTGTTTAGTAGTCATTTGAACTTCTACAATGTTCTGGTCATTCAAGACATGACAGCTACGATTGGTATTAATAGCTTAATTTATTGAATTGTATGTTTTTTATGCATATTTTGACTCAACTGGAATGAATGGAAAACCTCATTCTGCCAAAAAAAAAAAGCTGTCACAGCTAACCATTTCCACATTTGTCAGTTCAAAATCTAGTGACAAACTTTGGCTATTTGCTAGTGTTAGCCACTTTTCTGAAATTAGCATTTTAGCTTTTATCTGAGTAAAAGCTAATTGGAGTATGCTATTTTAGGTCAACATTCTAGTGTTAGCCTACATGCTATCATTGTAGCTTTTTGCACACTAGATAAGGAACTATGAAATACAGTAGTTGGCAGCACTCACCTGTTAGCATATTAGCTAAAAACACTAGCACATAACACACTGCTCTGACTTCACTATTAACTTTAGCTCATTACGCTCAGTAGTAGTACCACAATAGTTTGTGGTACCATTAAAGTGACGATAAGTACTACTTATTGCTCTTTGTAGCTGTTTAACAGCAATCATAGTCACACAAATACACATTTTAAAAAGTATACTAAACATTTATAAGTGCTTGTTCAGGACAGCAGTCCAGGGTTTCCCCAGAAAAGCCCGGGGTTCTGGGTGTCGGGTCAGTTCTTCATCCAGCGGCTCGTCGTGTTTTTCAGTTAAAAGTTGACAGGAAATTTGAAAATATCACTTGGTAATGATGCGTTACTGGAAGATTTAAGTTTAGCACCTGAACACCAACTATAAAGTCTTAAAAAAGGGAGTCATTAAAAAAAAACTGAAATAAATGCTGCTTAGCCTGACGGGGGCAAGAGTAAAGCCTGGTGGCCCGCCAGGCTTATAATACACTGAGGGAAACCCTGCAGTCACATAAAGACGTGTTTTATATCACTAAACTGATCACACTAACTGCACTTAATCATATCTTCAAATGTATTGATACACGTATTGAACAGTGGAGGAAATTGTAAAACAGTTCAGTTTTAGGGGTTTTAAACTTTAATAATTTGAATTTTTTGCGAGAATAAATCAGATTTAACGATAAATGAGCAACGTTCTAATTTCTAAAACTTTCTGGGATTTTTACGTTGAGTTAAAGTTTCCACTTGTTTTTTTTAATATATATATATATATATAATGTATATATATATATATATATACACACACTGCTCAAAAACATAAAGGGAACACTCAAATAACACATCCTAGATCTGAATGAATGAAATATTCTCATTGAATACTTTGTTCTGTACAAAGTTGAATGTGCTGACAACAAAATCACACAAAAATCATCAATTGGTTAATAATCAAATTTATTAACCAATGGAGGCCTGAATTTGGAGCCACACACAAAATTAAAGTGAAATGTTCCCTTTATTTTTTTGAGCAGTGTTATATATATATATATATATATATACACACTATTTGTTCTTTGCAGGGCATTTCACAGTTATGAGCTACTTTGTGTTGGTTTATTGATCCCATTGAACGATGACGGGATACTTTTCCAAAGCACTGTGTTGGACCTGAGCACATCAGTCCTGCGTCTCTGAGGGGAGCAGCTGATATTTGTTCGGTTTATTTCCTCCTGTCCGGGCCCGTCCCCGGGCCCGTCGGCCCGTCTCATCCGTCACACGCAAACGGAAAACTTTCAGACTCATCGCCGCAGCTCTAATCTCACAAAAACATCCCCGCTAATCTAGATTTGGGCCGTCTCGGTTCTCTGTGGGAGTCAAATCATGAAGTCCCGGCACGGATTCGGAGGCAGCTGGGTCGCTCCAGATGGTTCATTACGGTAATGGTTCTGATCCGAGTGTGACGGAGCAAAGTGAGGGGAAAACTCCTCATCCCACCAGAGAGCTCGGCTGCAGCGTCTGGGTTTTATTTTCGTCTTTCTGTTCAAAACCGGACTCTGAGTCTGTTCCTGATTTGTGCCTTTTATCAACAGGATCCCAAACGTTTAAACACTGGAGGAGTCGCAGCTTCACTCACAAACACACACAGCTGTATTGTTTTCGTGTTGGACACCGTTACCGTGGTGACGATGTGCGACAGCTTCCTGTTGATGTGTGAGGGAATCGGTGAAGCCCGGCTGTCCTGATGCCTTTTCCTCCCTGTAACTAAGAGAAGACTTTTATAGATGCCACAAATTAAATAGATAAATGACCATTTTGTAAGAATGATTTATAATAAAAAATAAACTCATATTTGATTATAGCTGAGCGTCTGCAGTTTGTTTCTGATCGATCAGCAGAGGTGGAGCCACAGCCGGGTGGAAACTACTTACATTTACTTCAGTATCGCTTTTGAAAACAAGTACTTTTAGGAGTAATTTTACTTTTGAGTACTTTTACTATGATGCATCTCAACTCTTGAGTAAAATTTCTGGTTTTTCTACCCACTGAATGAAAAGCAAACAGGTTTTCACCAAAATTTCACCGGACAGTTTTGTCAAACTGTTTCATAAGTAAAGTTTCATAAGTTTTTTTATTGACAAAAACTGATTTGGAAATATTTTCCTGATTTCTTTTGTCATTTTCATCCTTAAAATGCTAAAAATTCCTCTGACCTTTACATTTTGGTCCATCTGAGTTGGTAGTTTAAATGATTAATAAATCGATCAGTTTCTCAGTACTTCACTTGACTTTTTACCAAATACGTTTTTACTTGAGTAATTTGTTGGACGGATACTTTTTACATTTACTAGAGTAAAATTATGTTGAAGTCGTGCTCCTCTTCAGTAGTAGTGCAGTTTATGGTTTTTCTACTCACTGAGCGATATCTGACACGTTTTCTCAAACTGAGGTTCTCTGACCGCTGGTGGTCCGCGGGTGTCACCTGGCGGTCCGCCTGTAAATGTGACGTTAGCTCAAAGCGTTAAACGTCTTAATGCGTCGCTACGATTGTGGTCACTCAAAAGAAAAACTCCTACCAACCCTAATTCTCATCAAATTTAAAATTATTAATCCCAAAGGGAGATTAAATGTTTTAACTGAATAATTCAGATTATTTTTAATTTTTGGACTGGTGCTGGATGTTTGCAGGAATCAAACTAATTCCAGTTCTCTTGTGAAGTTATACTGTGGTATTGGTTTTAGAAATACAAAATATTTAATCTTTCAACACTTCAAAATGTCCATCAGTGGCAGAACTTTGAGACAATTAAAGAATTATTTCAAATCAGAAGAACAGCTCACATCAGATCTTTGCCCTCAAAACATTTTTTTCTAATAATTTCTCAAATTTTAGTATTATTGTGTCTTTATTCTGCTAATATGATTTTATTCTAGTAATTGCAACTACATTAAAAAATCTGATACCAAAAATGGATTTGCTGCTGCTGATTTCTGCCTGATTGAATCTTTTGGTTTAATCCTGGAAGAACCAAACATCTCCAGATAATCTGCAGAGAAGCATCGATAAAAGCTTTTCTCTCTCTCTCTCGTTTTATTTGCGCCGCTGAGTGTTTTTGCATGAACGGCCCGGCGGCCGACCTGTGGCTCAGCTGCAGCTCGGCTCTCTGTTTGTACAGTAATGATGGTCCTTCAGCGCCGCGGCGACCGGCTCTGTGAGGACGGCTTTATTAGTCACCGCTCTGAACATCGATTCCCTCCAACGCCGCCGCTGTCCTCCTCCCTGCGGACGACAGCGCTGCGACCCGGCTCTGACGCGACCCGGCTGTGTTGTGAATTATTAAACGGGTCGTATCAAACACGCTGCCTGCAGATCTGCGATGGTAAAGACTTACGGATCACCTTTCGTTTTCCAGATTATGTCCTCTGTGATCTTCCCTCCTTTAATCCACCGTCTAACTTTACTGATCTACAACGGAGAATTAGAGCCACGGAGAAAAACGTTTAGGAATTATGAGAATAAAGTCGTAGTACTACGAGAAGTCGTACGAGAATTAAGTCAAAATATTATGAGAATGAAGTCATGTGAGAGAAAAGTAGTTTTAAAGTAGCCGTAGTATAAAGTAGAAAAAAATGTAATGTTACCAGAAAAATATCAATATAAGAAAAAAAGTCGGAATAATGTGAAAATAAAGTCAAATTAAAGCTGCAAGCAGCCTTGAGCGGCCCAAGTTGCAATACTTAGTCATAATTTTGAGATTATGACTCATATTTTATGAGAATAAAGTTGTAATATGAGAATAAAGTTTAATTAACACAAGACAAAAAGTTGTAATAAAACGACAATAAAATACTTAGTTATAATCTTATGAGAATAAAGGTGTAATAATATGAGATTAAAGTCAATATTTTGATTATAGTCATATGAGGAAAAAGTCAAAAATAATGAGAATAGTCACAATGCTTAGTCATGATCTTCTGAGAATAAAGTCGTAATAATATGAAAATATTCATAATATTACAATAACAAAGTCAGTATTACCAGAGTACTCATCATGAGAAGTCAAAGAAATACAATAAAATCATAATAAAGTCAAAATAATACAGGAATAAAGTAAGAAAATGAAGTCGTAATCTGACTTTATGCTGGTAATTTTATAATCCTAATACTTTTTCAAAAAAATAAAATAAAATCATCAGACTAAAGGTTGTAATATTATGAGAACTCATTTCTCCGTTGTAAGAATCCGTAAAAAGAAACTTGGAGAAAAACAAAAGTCCTACTGAGCCTGAAAGCTCCACACGATCAGAACCTCGATCAGGCTTTGAACAACAAAAAGGCTTTTTAAAGTGGGAAATAAAGAGAGAGAAAAGTGACATTTCAGCTCTAAAGAACAGAAGAATTAGCTGTGGAAATGTAGCAACCTGTTGGAAGCTGCCAGCAGGTGACTTTCAGGTGAAGTGGCGATGTTTATTAATGAGAGCAGTCTTTTTAAATTAGGACTTCCTTTGATGGAGCTTGTTGGAAATTCAAATTTAAAAAGCCGGAGCTCTCTGCAGGTTCACTGCGGCACAGGAACCGGCTCCTCATGCAGAGCCGCAATCTTCCAACCCTGACAGAAGAATTACAATTAGCTCGGTGATTTACAGACTTAAATACACAGCGTACGATGCAAAGTGTCTGCATCCGTTTCTCACTTTGAATCAAAGACCAGCGCCTCAAACCGTTCGATCATGCTTCAATTGTTCACGGTTCTTCTTTGGAGAACAGGTGATCTTTCAGCCCAAAACTCCCAACTACACAGGAGCGATTCTCAAAAAAAGTAGCAAAAAATCATCTGAAACATGTTCTATTTATGGTTCTGCACCTCCATTTTGGTCTCTACTGCCTCTAAAAACACCCGGCCATTTTTGGGCAATAAATTAATGTTTTTTGGGGTCTGGAAAATGAGTCGTTTCAAAAAAAAAAAAAAGAAAAAAAACACACACACAGGAGGCTACTATGCCATTGCCTAACAACCCCAGCAGAGTTCCGTCCATCGCCTAGCAACCCCAGCAGAGTTCCGTCCGTCACCTAGCAACCCCAGCAGAGTTCCGTCCGTCACCTAGCAACCCACTGTATGCACTGTGGAATGGTTGACAGGGAAAAGACAAGTGATTTGTTGTTGATTTACCATCCAGGAACCATTTATTAAGATTAAAATTCGTAACTCGAGCGTTTTTCGCCTGAAGAAGAGATCTCCCTAACAGGAAATAAACCTCCAAAACTTCTAAAAAATTCAACAGCATTTTTGTTAGAATGATTTCTAGCAAACAAAGAAAAACAAACAGTGACTTATGTCTGAAATCTCAAATCGATTTATAGTTGAGCAGAGTATTTAACAGAGTGGTCAGACTCAGTCATAGTGAAGCACTGATGATGTTACATCGAGTCAAGAAGTGATGATTAGCTGTAAATACGGTTTAGTAATACGGTTTAGCCTCAGTGAGTCTCACGTCCTTCAATTCGGAGTCCAATTATCTTCAAACTTCAGTCTGGAGGATGTATAGTCTGATTAAATAACTTCTTCATTTAGCCTGCAGCTACAGATACATGAAACATATTTGATCTTTAGGTTAAATAAATCTGATTATAGATCACCGAGGTAGACAGAACTGTCTGCCATCCAACCCTTCGTCACTCGTTCTTCTTCTGTGGTTTCCAACGCGCTGATATTGCCAGAGTTCCCGTTTCTCATGTAAAGTGCAGTCTGTCTGTCCGTCCGTCCGTCCGTCTATCCAACCTGCAGGTCTCTCTCCGACCTCAGCGTGGGTCGGCGCCGCGCTCAGCTGCGGACGGCCAGCATGGAGTTGATCTCCCAGATGAGGTTCCTCAGTTGGTCCATGACCTGCTTCAGCTGCTGGTTCTTCTGCTTCAGCTTCTGCAGGAAATGCAACGACACGAGAAGGAAACTTACAAACTCACACTGCAAAAACACTAAATCTTACAAAGTAACCTGGATTAGTTTCTGATACAAAAACCTCAGAACTTGAAATAAAACAAAACTTACTTAACAAGTAACTTTTCCTAAGATGTAGGAGCTCATTTTATTCCTTAATGTTAATGAAAATGAGCGAGTTTCAGATTATTTCACAAAATGTCTTGTTCATAATTTGATCTCATGAAGCATCAAGTCTGAAATTGAGAAAACTTTTTAACTGAAATAAATAAAGAATGGTAATGAGGAAAAACCATGTGTCGTTAATAAAACCAAAACGTACTGAAATCATAAAACCCTTTATTTTTATGAATCTGTGCATTAGCCTTTCACCCTGATGTGATTTTTTTCCCTCAAACATTTTGCAAAATGGCAGCATGTTGGGAGTAAACAACAAAAAATCAAAGTGTTTTTTTATTGTACCTGCGGTTGAATATTCACCACCAAATCATTGTATAAATAATCAAAACAATCACCATATGAAAAAACTGAAACTAAAATAACTACTGGAAACTAACCAAAATATAACTAATAACTAACAAAAACACTCTAAAAATGAACTGAAACTGATTGAATTAGACAAACAAAATGGTTAAAAACTCAAGTTTTAGGTTTCATCTTTCAAACCCTGGTATACAGTGCCTTGCAAAGGTATTCATTAAAACTACAACTACTGGAAACTAAACAATGTTTAACTACTAATAACTAACAAAAACACTCTAAAAATGACTGAATCAGACAAAGAGTCACAACACAATAAACTAAACCAGAATGAAAAACTATAATAACTGGTTAAACTTGGTACTGCACACGGAGAAGGAGGACTGATCAGCGCAGGGACTTGGTTTTCCTTTGAACTCAGTGACTCCTGGCTGGAGGTGAAACATAAACACCAAAGAGACTTTAAACTTCAGATGTTCAGAACAACAAGCCTCCCCACATAATCACTGAAAACTTAATCAGGATGACATCAGAGGAGCAAACAAGCCGACTTTGTCCCCCTGTTGTCTCTGAATGCTTTGCTGAGATCTCTGAGTCAACAGCTGCTGTGGACCCAAAGCTTTACGCTCAAACTAATAATGGCTCCTTCACTGCCACTGCAGCTGGAGACTCTGAACAATAAAATCAAGCACAGCTGCCAAGCGTGGGCTGCGTTAGAGGAAAAAAATAAAATACCTCGAAACGTTTGGAGGTTTGGGCAAATTTAGCAGCAGCACATCAGAGGAGGAAGAGGAGGAAGAGGAGGGAGCTCCTGTATCTGCAGTGCAGTGAAATCTATTAAGATTAAACCCATCTCGCTCTCTGTAACACTCCTTTAGCCATGACTAATTACCAGCCATTTCTGCGGCGCAGATAACACCTTGAGCAATCGATTTCACACGGCTCTGGTAATATCAGCTGTTTAGCTGATTGTCCTTGAAGATATTCCAGAGTTTGGAAAGCCTCCAGTCTCTTCCTCAGGGGGGATTTCTAAACGCTTCTCGAGCTTCTTCGCTTCTCAGAGACGTTCGCTTTGATTCTGGTCGCCTTCCTGCGTGACTGCCAGCGTGTATTTTACAGGATTTTCCTCATTACGCCAACAAGTGAGACCCGAAATACCCGATTTCTGTCTGGTGCTCAGATAACGCCTCCTTGTGCTTTCAGGAAGTTTGTAAACAGAGAACAGTGCCGTTTTTAATTAGGCCTGAAACGATTAATCGGATTCATCATGATTAATCGGTTACTGAAAGAATAGTCAGCTGATTTAGTAATCAATTAATCGTTAATTGAACTATATAGAATCAAAACTGTACAAAAAATATCTGCATTTTACATTTCAGATGAAAAAATATAAAACATTGTAAACTTGTTCTAAATCTGGTTTATTATTCAGAAAATGCCTCCTTGATAAGTTTGTAAACAAATAATGTAGTTTTTAATTAGGGTTGACATGGTTGTGATTAATTGATTATTGAAATAATAAACTACTTTAGTAATCGATTAATCGTTAACTGTAGTATACAGACCCACAAAAAAGGGCCTCTTCTGAAAAAACCCAACTTATTTAGAGTAACAAGTCGAAACTGTCGAAACTGTACAAAAATACATAAATTTAAGATGCATTATATAAAAATCACCTTTGTCTGTGAATAAAATGAAAATTTCTCAAATGCCAAAGTTTCACCCAGTTTATATTCATTAAAGAAATGCCATGGTATTGCATTTTAGGCAATAAAATATTTTCTGACATAAAAAAGGAAGTGAATTAGTTTTTATTTGCATGTTTTATTTATAATGCTATAGAAAAAAGGTTTTAAGCAGTTAAATGAAAATTTTGTACCATTTCATCCAATTAATCAAATAATAAATAGGTTAATCGATTCCTGAAATAATTTATAGTTGCAGCTCCATTTGTAATATCTGCAGCATCGGCTTCATTTCCTGTTTCTCTCAAAGGAGGCATGAAGCTGCAGGTTTTTCAGGGCAGCAGCCTCTTCATTATGAAGGCTGCCTGGCATATCGTGATACATGAATAATTATCAGAGAAATTATGCATCAACCTCAGGGAAATGCAGATTTCATTCATAACCTCAATTAGTGCAACTCTAATCCTTCACACATATACATCCTGCAGACATCCCGCATGCATCCTGCAGACATCCCGCAGACATCCCGCAGACATCCCGCAGACATCCCGCAGACATCCCGCAGACATCCCGCAGACATCCCGCAGACATCCCGCAGACACCCTGCAGACATCCTGCAGACATCCTGTGTTCTCTGGCGTTTAGACGCATTTGCAGCTCTGCTCAGACATGCAGTGACCAGTCAACAACTCCTGGATCGACCATCTGGTCTCTGAGGCGGCCAGCAGACTGGAAGGCTGCCTGACCTGCTGCACGCAGCAGAACCGCCTGCAGAGAGAGCAAAGCGGCACAGTGACCAGGGCTGGAATGTTAGCGGTGATTGGTGAGCTTACAGGCAGGTGCAGTCATGTGTGGAGGTGAGCACGTCTGCCTTCATGCGCCGGTTTGTGACTTATTCTGGGCTTTTGGGCTCCGGCTGTTTCAATAAAGCAGAAACCGCAGAAACGCACAGCAAGCAGTGAAACACAGACGGATTCCCACTGCAGAGACGGTCTGTTCTCCTCTCAGTTCACGGCCTTCAAAGTAAAAGCACCAGTGATGCAACGAGTTCAGCTACCTGTCGCTGCAACTAAAGCTGAAAAACAACCTCAAATCAAAAACTGGATGAAGTATTTAATACGTCAGAAAGGTGGACACTTATCGTATCCTTTATCATGTATCGTGATAAATTCTGAAACTGACAAACTGTCCAAGTTGTCAGGATGGTGAATTTTACTATTTTTTCCACTATTCGTCCTAAGAATGAACGATATATCGCCACCAACATTGCTGCTGGCCAATATTAGTAATTCTTTAACATATCGGTATCGGCTCTATAA
Source organism: Poecilia formosa (assembly GCF_000485575.1). Taxonomy (NCBI): domain Eukaryota; kingdom Metazoa; phylum Chordata; class Actinopteri; order Cyprinodontiformes; family Poeciliidae; genus Poecilia; species Poecilia formosa. Next base: position 374,471 of record NW_006800365.1, read on the forward strand.
ATAAAACTGGGCCGATACGAACAACAGATATTCATGTTTGTTGTTAGGTTTGTCTCCAAAGGCGATGAAACGGCAGTGAAATATCAGTTCTGGACAACCATGACATGATCGTTGTCATGACAACGATAAATCAGAATTCTTACGATAAATTATAAACAATACAATAAATGACCTTAAAGACCTATAAAATAATTAAGTTTTTTGCATGATTGTTTTAAAGATATGCTGCTGATAAAAATGTGAAGATAAAGTTGAAACATTAAGATTTTCTATTAAGTATAATTTAATATAACTTCAGAAGATACGCAGTATTAGGGCCACTCTAAAAATAAAATAACCGGAATAATAAATTGTTTGGTAATTTTTTACTTCATTCTGGTAACATTACAACTTTATTCTGGTAATTTAACTTTATTTTTTCTTAGTAAGAACACCACTCTGTGGTAACAAGATGTTCAACATTCCTCCATTATTGTTGTATTTTGTTGGAGATGTCATAAGATTACCACTTTATTCCTGTAAAATGAAGAATGAAGCAATAATCAGACTATGTAAAATCAAAACTGTACAAAAAGTTTTCATTTTATATCGCAATTATGAAAAATATTACCTGATTTTAGAGTTGAACTTAAAAGTCCAAATAAATAAAAGCTGTAAAACAAGATGGCCGCCCTGGGCGCACTGACATTTCTCTGGATGTCAGTGGAAGTACTATAACTATATAGTATAAATAGAAAAAAAATTACATTTGCAATAATTAAATAGTCAAACACCAAAAATATTATGAAACATTTGAACGAGAGACGAAGCAGTTGAGTAAGTTTTAACTTTCAGTTCGGACTCTGATAAACAACAATCTTCTAACATTTGGTTCATTTTTGTAAAGGATGCATTTATATTTTCATGTAACAGTTACACATGAGAAACATGACAGTCGCTGTGTTTTGGTCCGTCTCATGGATCCGTTTCCTGAGCAAACAAAGCTCAGCTGCTGCAGCTGCGTTTCATCCCAGCAGCTCAGGTTCTGCGTCTGTAAACACGCTAAACTCCACATTTACAACCTAAAAACAAAAACCAGCGCACATTTGATCCCGGCTGAGCCTAATAACCAGGATTTCTGGTAATATGAGGTTCATTGGGTTTGTGTAAGCAATCTGAGAAGCAGGCGCTCATGAATTAACAGTCTAACTGAGTGTGACCCAAAACGAAGAGCAGACAGACGACTGGACCGGGCCGAGATCTGCTTTGTAAACCGAGGGAAGCTGAAAGTAAACCCAGCGGGCGTTTTACAAAGCAAGCCGGGCAAATCCAGGATTACTTTGACTTGCTGACCAGACAAAACCCAAATCCCTCAGGCACCAGGTAGCTCAAGCTGCGGAGGGAGAAACCAAGAACAGAAACTGAAAGTTCGCTCGAGCCAAAACAAAAAAACTAAAGGTAACTGGACAACTGTCAGGTTTGTTTTTCTGCTAAATAAAAAAATAGACTGGCGAATGAATATATATTTTCCCAGAGAAGCGAGAGAAGAGTCACGTTATGAGTTTGTGAAGGAGAAGTTTAAAACTAGAGGGAATAATTTTACTGAAGAAGATTGAATTAGACTCATAACACCTGATAAACTTCAGGAATGTTCATCACTGCCATGAAGAGTCATTCAGTGAAAAATTACACTTTTAATGCAAAGTTACATTAGGAGAGTCTTCAGTCAGAGACGTCTTCAAGTTCGCTGTGGTACAGACTGCTACAGGAGACCCTTCCTGCCAACAGTCATCATCACTATATACAAGAGTTCAATTAATATGAATTACAGCAACATTTAATTTCCCTTTGGGATCAATAAGTATTTATATGGACGGGTCTGAAACACTCAGCTCCATGTTAAAACCTAAACACAAACAAAAGCAGCAGCACGGACTCTGATCTGCATTGAGTTGGATTTTATTATCTGGGCTCAGAAAGTGAAATCAGGAGTTTTCCTTCCTCTGGTTTTCCTCCGTGTGAATCGGATCAAAGCGGCCGAGCGAAGGAGGGGAGAGAAAGAAAATGAATTTTTCATAAAGTCCTACATTAAGGCTCCACTTCAGAGACTCGGCTGCCGCTCTGGATCTCTGCTTGTTGTGTCGGGACAGATTTGGGCTCAGGCCACCAGAAGACGACCTCTGACCTCAGTCAATTAGTCACCGACGCATTCACACGCCGCCGGCCCGCTGGCACGTCATAAAAAGCAGTAAACACAGTCCAGTGTTGGCCATTAAAAAGCCAGCCCTCTTCAGGATAATTTGGCTTGATAGCCACAGTCTAAATTTACATTAATTAATTCTGCTGTAACGTCTTTACATTAAAGCTGATTGGAGAGGCTGTTCTGATCCATTACACAGCACAGAAAATCAAAGTAATTTTGTTATAATATCATTATACAAAGGCATTCATCTTCTTTCCAGCCATTCAGCCGGTTTCATTACCGATTAAAGGGACGGCTGGCGCTCTGAGGACATGGAGGGCTTTGCTTTTTGATGAAGGGGTTTGAGATAATGGCGGGAATGAGATTCCTTCCTTTAAAACACAAACGGACGCTCAGAAACACGGCGCAGAGAGAGGAGGAAAAGCCTTCAGTCAGGATTCCCCGGCTAATCCGCGCCGTCGCTGGCAACTCAAATCGCAGCTTTGACTCAGACGGATCTGGTTGGGAATTACAAGTGTAAGTGTCTGAGCGAGGAGCAGGGATTAGAATGCAGAGCGGAAATATTCCCACCGCTAAGGTCGCCTTTACTCATGTAAACCTTTACCTGCAGCGCATAAAAACACGACAAATTCACTTCTACCTAAAATAAATACTAAATAATTGATTTTTAACTAACATTAAGTGTCACAGATGCTCCTGAAATGGAAACAAAGTCTAATCTGGTTCCCTTTACGCTGCAAAAACTAAACTTTACCAAGTAATTCTGGTTTAGTTCATGGTGCAAATATCTTAGTTCACTTGAAATAAGACAAACCAACTTAAACGCAACTTTTCAGGAAGATATACTGATTTAAGTAAATAACTGATTGATATTGATGAAAATGTGCCAGTTGCATTGGCAGATAAATTAACTTATAACATGGGAAAAATGTGAAATAATCTACCGATGGAGCAACTATTTGTTCATCAATATTAAGGAATTATTTACTTAAAACAAGAGTCCACATCTTGTTAAAAAGTTACTTTAAGTAAGTTTTATTTCAGAAACTAGACCAAAAATACTTGGTAAGATTTTGTGTGCAGGATTTCAATAAGTTTTTTACAAAAACATGTTAAAAAAACAACTTTTGTTTATGATGTGGAGCAGGTAGATGACCAGGACAATGATTGTTTGTTTTAGTAAACACCATGTTGGATGTTTTTGTTTACAACATTAAATCATAATTTAAAGTTATATTTCAGTGGCATGTCTGCAAATTCAGTGGGATTCTGAGTTTTTACTGTCGTATCAAAGCTCAAACAGCCACAAGGAAGGAAAGGGAAATTAGCCGACTGACTATTCTTACTGCTGAATATCAATTAACTCTCCTTTTATCTCAACGCCTTTTAATTATCCGGCGTGAGAAAAAGATGCGGAAGAGAAAACCAAACGGAGAGAAACGATTCGCTGTGGCGGGAAGGAACAAGAGAAGAAGAAATCATTCGCCTAATCTCCGTTTTAGATTCTGGAGATAAAATATTAAACTAAATCTGGAGTTTTAATTACTTAATTATTAATTACCCAGAATTTAAACACGTTTTTAGCCTCCATGAGCTCAACTCCAGCTCTTAATGCAGGCAGTAGTTTCCATCTTTCATGTCTCTTAATAAATCTGGATAAGATTAAAAATGTTTTTAAATGAGAACAGGAAGGTTCTGCATTTGCCACAATGAGCCATTTTTGTTTAAATTACTTGGAAATTATGTACTTTTTTACATAATTTTCCACAAATAACATCCTATAATGATAAATCCATGTTCTGTTAGCAAATGTCTTATTATGTTTATTTTAAAACCTGAGAAGAGCTCAGAGGCTTAAAACAGTCTGCTTTGTTTTTATCATGTAACTTTGTTTACTGTGTTGTCCTTGATGAAATAAACTTGAATAGAAATAAAATGTTGACTCTTCAAAAGATGACAAATTTATTAAAGTAGATGTTCATCAGAAATCAGAAGTTTTCTGATTTGATGCAACGCGTTCGACTCTACATGAGGTTTTTTTAGATGAACTGAGGGTAAAAATGGTTCGTTGGACTGTAAAGGCTGCAGACCTTTATGCTGGTCCAATAATCACAATAACCAATAAATCAATTAACTGCATGATAAAATAAAATGTAAATCATTTCCATTCTGCCGGTCAACACTTTTTAAAGGCCAATTTTCTTTACAGAAACTTAATTATCCATTTAATTTATGATGTGTGGCTTTTATTTCCATTAATTCAGTGGTGCTCAAAGTGTGGTCCAGGGGCCATTTGTGGCCCTAGAAATGACTTTGTTTGGCCCCCAGTCACAAACGCAGACAAAAATAAAAATTTGGCCAAAACAACAGAAAACAGCTGATGACAAAGCATTTGGAAATGTCTTGTTTTTCTTTTATCAGCAGCTCAAAGGCACTTCTCTGGTTTGGACCTTTAATGATATACAGATTGAATTTAAAATATATATATATACATATATTTTTAAGCAGGTAAAAGTAAACAAAAAATAAAAAATCACAACAAAATTTTAATTTAATTTTATGGCCTACAGGCCTACCCTTTTTATAATTTTTATCCATTTATTTTAAACATTTAAAATCATCTTCCAGATCAACATTAAAGTTTGTTGATCTTTAAGAGATTATCACTATATTACGTGAAAATGGCCTCAAACCAACAATATTATCGTTTATCACAGAAACTCCTGGGGTAAATTATCATGCAGAAACAATTGTTATCGCGACAGTTTTACTGTTTCACTCAAAACTAAAAGAATAAATCACAAGAGTGAACCAAACATCCAAACTCACCAGCGTGATTTACCAAAAACTAACACAAAGGAAAATCACCAGAATAAACTTAAAAACGTACAAATCAGCTTCATTCAAGGGGAAAGGTGGTTAATCTCCAGGAGAAAGCAGAAGCACTAAGTTATTCAGGGAGGTGATGGAAAAGTAACTCCTGTTAGGAGGAGGAATTAGGACAACAAACTCATATTTTAACGGCAGGAAGAAGCTGTCACACTCCATCCTTAATCATTACTCTAATTCCTGCTCATAAAGTTGCTAAGTTGACAGCGATAAAGTCTAAACTGCATTTTCTAATATTAATTCAAAGTCTGGACTTTGTATAATTTATTACACACAAACACCCCAATAATCATCAGTGTTCAAAGCTCTGCTAAATAACTCTGCAGTCCTTAATAAAAACCAAGTATTTCAGCTTTTCAGGCGCGTGACGGAGCGCAGGGAGCTGGAGGAAACCCTGATGAAAACCAAACAGTGTGACTAATGAGGTTCAACAGGAAGCACAGATGATCGATTCAGTCACATGATCAATCATCATCAACAGAAGGTGATCAGAAAAGTTTGATTTCACTCCTGAGATCAACAGAAACACGTTTAATTTACATAAAGATGGTGGAAGAGTAAAGCTTTTGGTAGAGAGAGAGGGAGAGAGAGAGAGACAGAGGAAGGGAGAGAGAGAGGGAGAGAGAGAGAGAGATAGAGAGAGAGGGAAAGAGAGAGAGACAGAGAGGGAGAGAGAGAGGGGAGAAGGAGAGAGAGAGAAGGAGAGAGACAGAGGGAGGGAGAGAGAGAGAGACAGAGAGAGGGAGAGAGAGAGGGAGAGAGAGAGACAGAGAGAGGGAGAGAGAGAGAGACAGAGAGAGATAGAGAGAGAGGGAAAGAGAGAGAGACAGAGAGGGATATATATATATATATAGTGTGTGTGTAGAACTTGGTAGGGATCAGAAAACTTGATTTAAAGCATTAAAAGGTCAAATAAGGAGAGATATGAAACATTCTTGAAACAACTGGATAAGAAATGAAGGATAATTTTTATCAATCTGTTCTGGTGAAGAAATAAAACGTTCTTTAGTAACACGGTGAAACAAACAGAGCCCTGTGTCACTGGCCCGTTATACATTTAATAAACTCCAAGCCATAATTACATACAGATGCACCAAACAACCAAATCCTTCTTCATTGGTTGTGACAAAAAAAATACTTAAGTCAGATTTTTACTGCTGCTCATTAAACACATGGAAACTGAGTTCAGTAATTTTATAGGAATTATTTAATAAACTGAATATACAGTAAAATAAATGGGGGAAAAGCCCGTTTTTCTCAGAGGGAACTTGTAAAAAGCACATGAGTCGGGGGCGATAAGCTGCTTGCAGCTCCCTGCCCGCCTGGGGAACCCTCCGACGCTAAATCGCTCCAACTTTACCATCTGACAGTCCCTCCACAGGGAGGCAGGCCAAGCAGCTTTAATTTGCCTGACATCAGTTTGAAAAAAAAAAAAACCTTAATTGACTTTGTAAACTTTATGGCTTTTCCTCGAGAGGAGGGTTTAAGAGGCCGATTGTTGAGTGTTTGGCGCTGCTTTCCCAGGGGAATTAAGTCTTTAAAGGGGTTCTGAAAGCAGATAAAAGCCTTCGCTCCCAGCAGTGGCAGAAATACAATAATCATGTTGTCATCCTTGCATGCACCTTCCAATGGGGTTCTTTCAATACGTCTTTGGCATTGAGGTGGAGAGCTTGCAGCGTCAGCCGACTGTTGCAGAATGGCTGCCATCGATTTGGTATCCGAGGCCCGTCGCCCTCACGCCTCCTCCTAAGCACTTGCATCCTTGCCAGGTAGCGCCATTGATTGGGCTTTCCTCTAAGATTTGGTTCCCACTGATAATAAATGAGGATCTGGGAGGAAGGAGAGTGGTCGCTTTAACACAGTGTCCACTGGCGCCCTCTTGTGGTCCGTCAGGTACTGCGTGTAAATGACTGTTTATTTGCCGTGAGCTAAAATTTCAACACAGAGCAGTGAGAGCTAATGTGTTGTTATAACTTACTTGCTTATTTAATTTGAGATTATTTAACCGGCGAATAAAAACAGATGCATACAGGGCAAACAATAAATCAGAATTCTTATGTTAAGAAATGTATCACGATAAATGATCAACGATACGATAAAGGCTCAACTTTACGCTGATACCATTAAACCTACTGCAAACCTATAAAAAAAATAAAAGGTGAGCACTCCATAAATCTATAAAAACATAGTTCACACCTAGTTCGCTCTACTGTAAAACCTTTATGATGAAAACTGATCAAATTATTAAAAAAGTCTGCTTTATTGACATAAAATGATTAGAATATAACTTTTGCGTTCATTTTAAAGAGAAAAAAGACAACGTGTTTTTTTGCATGTTTTTGTGCATATTTTGCACATAAACTTGTGTGAACAAGCCTGCATGTTTGCACTGAGATCTCGAAGCTGCCATTTGCAGGGTGATATCCTGCCGTGTCAATTTCAGACCAGGCAGGATGTCGTCCTTTCATCTCCATCAAATGTTTGTCAGGAGCTTATATCATCTAAGGTCACACGTCTCCTCTCACACTCAAAGCAAACATCAGATTTAGAGGCTTTTTAATGGGCAGCAGAGGGCTGTCAGGTTAAAAAAGACCTTTGATCTAAATGTTCTTCAAAAACCGACAACAGCTCTTCAAACGTCAAAAGCATCTCGTGGCTCAGTCGTGCATTTAATTGGCACAATCGCTCACTCTCTTTAAACCGGCTCTCCCGTGGCACGTCTCCAGTGAAGTAATATAGGTTCTAATTACCGCTATCGTCTTAAGAGTGGAGCTAGCAGTGGGGGGAATAGCAAAGCACGCAGATTTGTAGAAAGATAAAAGAGAGGTGATTCCAATTTAATGCTTCCCCTACACCTGTAGGAGAGTGCTAAATGCAGAAAGGAGCAGAGCAGAGAGAGGAGCCCTGTTAGCCGAGACTCACCCTCATGGAAACTAAACTGACTCTTCACATGCCAAGCAGGTCTTCATGTTCTGATGTTAAGATTCCCAGCAGCAAACGAACAGAAAAAAAAGAAAAGCAACTTTTTGTTCAGAGTGAAGAGAAGAATGGAGGTAAAGAGAGGATTTCAGAACAGCTTTTAGGAAACATATTCCAAAGAGCGACGAAATAATGAGAATATTGATGCTTTAACAAGGAGATGGATGGAGGGACGGACGGACGGATGAGTGGCATTAAATTATGTAAACTAAAAATGAAAATCCAATTTCTACCCAAAGCACAGATTTATTACACTATTAAACAATCTTTATCTAAATTTCAAGAACTTTTCAAACCTTCAAATCGACTCACTAAAAACATTTAAGTATTTCCCCACCAAAACGTCTGTAAAGACGCAAATATCTGACAACACAAAGCTCTCCATCCCTCATAAACAGTCCAATGACCAGGACAGCAGCTGTAATAAAAACCAGCTGAGAACTGCCCTCAACATTTAATCCAATAAAATGCTACAAAATCTCTTATTCCTGAAAGAAGAAGAAAAAAAAAACAGCCACCACCGTTTTCCAAGAGCTTTGAAGCTCTGGTGGCCCTTTGACCCCTGCCAAACAATTAAAAAGCTCCTGGCATACAAAGAACCCCTAATGGGCTGCATATGTGTCTGCTAATAAGACAGAGGTTCAGGCGCCTGCTGTGCACGGCCTGCTAATGCTGGACACTGACCGGAGAGGTGGAGGATGGGAGAGAAGTGATAAAAAAGGAGGAGTGGAGCAGAGCAGCAGGGGTGACGTCTGCAGGACGGGGAAGAAGAAAACCTCAGAGTGTAAAGGTGAACATCTCCTTCCAGACGCAAGAGTTCAAAGTTCTCCTCAGATAATCTATGAGGTATAAACATAAAACTTCACTAATAAAATAATCCAACTTCAGCTCATCTGTTTTCTCAAACCTCCAGTCAGTCAGTAACAAATGGCCACTTGAACTGAGCCAGGTTCTGGTTCCTGTTAAAGGGGAGTTTTTCCTACCACTGTAGCTACATGCATGCTCAGTATGACCGATTGCCGTAATTGGACGGCAGTACTGCCGTAAAGGACGGTCGACTGGACGGCAGTACTCTCGTAAAGGACGGTCGACTGGACGGCAGTACTCTCGTAAAGGACGGTCGACTGGACGGCAGTCCTCTCGTAAAGGTTGGTCGACTGGACGGCAGTACTCTCGTAAAGGACGGTCGACTGAACGGCAGTACTCTCGTAAACGTTGTTGGATTGGGCGGCAGGACTCCTGCCTGTTTCTAGATCAAACTCACCACTGAGATTCATTATCCACAAACATTCAGCTCGCCCGAAGACCAGAGCAAAGACAGACGGATGAGTGAACCGTTTGAATTTATAAACAACCTCTTAATTTTAATTTCTCCCGTTTCCTCATTTGAATAAAGGAGGACAGACTCTGTAATTAACAAGGCATTAAAACAGAAAGGCAGTGTGCAACGAGAGACGAGGAGGAGGAGGAAGAGGATGAGGAGGGTGATGAGGACGCACAGGAGACAGCAGTAAGAGCGGGAGAGATAGTAACTAAAAGAGGGAAGAGAGGAGCTGTGGAGAATTAATAACAGGCGAGATCTCTCCAAGGCCCCCTTAATGGGCTGTGACAGGAATTTATTCACACTTAGGCTGGTATTAAATCAAACGCCAGGCGAGTGGCGGTGGCAGGCAGCGGCGCAGGGTGGGGAGGCAGGTGGAGCGCTGCAGACGGAGAGGTTTCTGCCGCACCGTCACAGACCCCCTGCAGGGTGGAGGGGTTTCATTGCAAAAGCACAAAACCTTACAACCACTTTTGGTCTGGTTTCTAGTGCAAAGATCTTGAAATGAGACAAAAACTAACTTTGAAAAAAATTTTTAGTAAGAAACAAGAGCTTTTTAAAGTAGAAAACTCCGTAGTATTGATGGAAAAAGTTGAAATTTCAAGTGAAATAATCTCAGTGGACATTAGAGGTGGGCATTTATCGTATCGTTTATCATTTATCCTGATTAATTTCTTAAAATAATTTTGATTTATTGTTAGCTGAGATAACAGGTAAGGTTAAATATGTGAAATAAATAAACTCTATTTCAAACAGAAAAGTGATAATTTTGTTCTTGGTTATGCATGGACATGTTTTCTCTGTCCTACTGATTGATTGTTTTCTTGTTTTTAAAATCCTGTTTGAAATAAATAAATCAATATAAATTCCAAGAGTAGAAAAAACCCCTCCTAAACTCTCCATAGTGTCAAGATTACAATTATTTTAATTTTGTATTACTTTATCGATTATTCTGATGATTAATTAGATTTAAAAGTTGGCACAATCTACAGATTTGTATTTAATATTAGAAATACATTAAAAAAAGATGCAAATAATTCAACTTAAAGAAAACAAACATTTTATTAATAATCATAATAATAATAATATAATATTCCTTTAGTAAATTTTAACCCTGTAAAGTTAAAATGAAGCCACTTGCAGAGCTTTTTGGTAAAACAGATTTACAAAGTGTTTTTAATCTTAAATGGAAAATGTTTAAGTATTTGGTGTAGTTTTGACTTAATTATTGCTATGAATATTTTTCGTTTTTTTCAGCAAATGACCTTTTTTGAGTATGTACTTCAGTTGACGATTAATTACTAAATTAGTTGACGATTATTTTAATAATCAATTTATCACGATTAATCGTTTCATCCTTAGTGGAGATTGTAGGTCTTTATATTTTCTCCACTGCTTGTTCAATGAGAGCATCAATAAATAATAAATATTAAGTGCAGATTAGTGATACAAATCACAGTTATCTGTCACTGTTGTCCTAAAGATGTTTATTTTAATGGATGTTTTTCAAGAGCAGTATTTGTATTTTGCTTAAAAACTAGTAATATAAAGTTCTTATCGCCAATTATGACATTATCACAATAGCACCATAAAATATTGTGATAAAACTAAGTTCATATCGCCACAAAAAACAATAATATTTGGTGTGTATCTGGTTTGATTTGGTGTTGTTGCGATGTTATCTGAGACCCTTGGGAAAGATGGAGACGGAAGGAATGCAAACGATGAGTGATGTGCCAGTGACAGGACAGGCTGTCCCACGTCCCAGATGGAATGATTATCAAGCAGTCCAGAGAGCCTCTATGAATCATCCTTCCTCCATTCTGCAAAATGCACCATCAGTCAGCGGCCAGCCAATCAGTCAGGCAGGCAGGCAGAAAGGAAGCTGACAAAAAACACAGAGCTCGGTCCAAATTGACATTCTAATGAAAAAAGAAATCCTGCAGGCTAATTTATTTGTTCGTATTCGCAGTTGTCCTTCATTATTTGGCGTGTGACCAGTCATGTTAGGCTGTAATTTTTGGTCACTTGGGTGCCACTGGATTTGTTTTCGGTGTTATTGGAGCAGAAACACAGATGACGGGCGGGACTTTGAATTTATATGCACAATCACATCCAGCGACACCAGAGGTTTGGGCTGCAGAAACGGAGCGACTGCAACACATTAGGCACCAGCGGTTTACGGCTAATGAATCCAAAAGACTTACTCACATGCTCAGATGAACTTTACCCTGTTATTTGCAGCACTAGTGCTTTATTAATCGATTAATCGATTGTTCTGAAACAAATTCAATTCTATCTATAAAAAGAAAAATAAACATTTTCTTGTTGAAAGTGTAGCAAAGGATGCATCTGCAACTCAAAATACTTCTAACATCAAAGTGAAATGCTCAGCCCTTCCTGCTCGACTTATCAGTTCTCTAGGGATGATCTGATGACCGTTTCTTGGATTAACCAATTAATAACAGAAAGCAAAAGGTGCCAAATAGGAATTGTATTTATTTTTTACAGAATTTGAACTAGATGAAGCTAAGTCTGCCACATGAGGAGTATAATATATTTTTATTATTATTTTAATTCAAAATGTATACATTTTGTACAGTTTTGGCTTAATTGCAGCTCTTTGTGTGTTCTTTCATCAAATTGCCTTTTTTGAGTCCTTATACTCCAGTTACCAATTAATCGATTACTAAATTAGTTGACTATTATTTCAATAATCGATTAATCATGATTAATCATTTGCAAAATGTACATGTTTCATATAGTTTTGGTTCAATTGCTATGACTGTGTTGCTCTTTCAGCAATTTGCCTGTTTTGAATCGTTATACTCCTTCTACCGATTAATCGATTATTGAAATAATCGTCAACTAATTTAGTAATTGATTAATCATAATTAATAGTTTACAAAATGTATATATGCTTTGAACAGTTTGGGCTTACTGCTCTGAATATATTGCTGCTTCAGCAAATTGCCTGAATCTGTATACTAGTGTCTTGATTAACCGATTATTAAATTACTTGACAATTATTTCAATAATTAATCAAGATTAATCAATGAAACCTTAATGCAAAGACAAACTTTTGCATACATTAACCCAAATAACATGCACATATCGAACACACAAAGCATAAAAAATGGAGGTAGTTACATTGAAGACTACACACAGAATTCAATTAAAATGGATACAATCACAAAGCTTCCCTGTAAGGACACTGTGCAGAGTGATGAAAAGTGACGCCTCGCCCTTCCATCCTTCCCAACTCCGGGCAGATTGCATCACCATCCATCAGCCCGACTCTGACAAACAGCAATTACCCCAATCGACAGATAACGAGAGCAAGGCTATCATTCACAGCCAGGATGCCTCATAAAGCAGTCAGACATTACCATGCAGAAGTCATTTATCTGGCCCTCCTCCAGCCCGCCTCTTTTCTACTACCTCTTCACCTGATGGCTCTGATATTTAAGACTGATACCTGTTCACACATCCAGCTCCAGGGGGGAATCCCAGCCACCCAGAGCAACAGGAATTAAATGAAACTGAGAACTTGAGGGTCAATGAGAGCCTTGGGGGGAAAAAGGATTTTTTACTTGAAATGATTACTTTTACCCAGATGTCAGAGCTTACGATCCAGATAACATTAGATTTAGTTTCTACGCGTTTTAAATTAATAAAATTTTCCAAACACACATCTCGACATCTCTCCGCCTCTGTAGACAAAAATCTAGAGATAAACAAGGTTTACAATGAATTTATGGCAAACATTTCTACAATGGTCACCACAGTCTGGTGGAGTGGAGTAGTGTTGAACAATATGGCTGAAAAACGTATCACGGTACAAGTGTTTTAGTCAATATCGATAATTATCAATTAGGTTTGCGTTTTAAATATTTGAAATACTACCAGACTAGTGGTGTGACCTTTTCCGTTTTATCCATAATTTTCACTCCACGTCATTGTTTTTTTTATTTCTAAACCGCTATGAGCCGCAGTGGTGAAACCTTAGACTGCTGCTGTTACTCAACAGGTTGTTGCTAGGTAACCAAAGAGTGAGAGAGTTGCGGGCTAACCAAAGAGTGAGAGAGTTGCTGGGTAACCAAAGAGTGAGAGAGTTGC
>NW_006800365.1:388534-406054 GCF_000485575.1 Poecilia formosa
GTCAAACAATCCAAACTAATTGCAAAACCTGTTCTGCCACCTCACCTGTGGTGGCACTGCAGCAAGAACTACTGCAGGTAACGACACAAACGTCAGAAGAACACGAGTGCAACTTCCTTCTTCACAAAATGTCAACAAGAGTGGAGTAGCTTCAGATTTTAGCGATTTTTCTCCCGCTAGTGCTAGACTAGCATATATGTTTTGGTTGTGTTTACCCAGAATGCCTTGCACTATAGTCCACTTCCTGTTTGTGGTGTAGACATGGGCTGTTAGGCATACCACCTCCACAAATCAACCAGGCTTTTTAGCCAAACTAATTAAAGTATGATGAAAGCAGACTCAGTCGGCTGATGCGAATGCCGATTAGACATGTAGGCTGGTATTATTAAACCGAAATTCTTATAAAAAAAAAAGATTACCATGATAAATGAAACGATACAATAAATGCTAGCTTCTTTATTCTTTGGAATGGGTCCCAAGTATTCACAGATTTTAGCAATTCATAAATCCCACAGGATCCCTTAGTTTTAATTATTTTTAAGTGATGGTTTGATGCACTATGCTTGATTCTTGACGGCTCTCATCATGGTGTAAAAAGGTAAGAAGAACGTCGTCTTTTCTCCGTTTATTTCAATCAGAACAAAGCATACAAAGCCCCATCGTCAGACTCAGATTGGTATTTTCTTGACAACCTGTTACTCTGCATTTCACCCCTTCCTCTGACGATACATCTGTTCATTATGCGCAGCAGCAAGTGGATCTAAATTTTGACAGAAGTCCATTTTTTCCCAAACAAATAATATCTACTGTCAGTATTTCTGAGGCGATATTTGAAGCTGAACCAGCCTGACATATCAGCTGGAGAGTTGGCAGCGTACTTGGACTTATCTTTTCACTTGTGCGTCAATCTCCTCACTCTGTCAGCAATCTGCTGCAGAACGCATCCAACTCCCCCTGCTTGCTCCGGCTGAATTTCATCAGTTTGCAGTTTTTCCTTTAGGAGACGCTATCTGAAAGACGCCGAGCAAACGCTGAAAATCTACAGTCGTCTTCAGATTCATCAGTTATACCCTCATCAATCATTTCCCTTCACATCAAACAGGCTGATCCTCTGCTGCTGCTGCTTTATGTGGTTTTCTTCATCTCAGATGCAACACATGGATGTTTTCTTTTGACTTCTTTCCCTCTCAGTGTTTTCTTTGTCCTTTACCCTTCACTTCACATATCAACCCCCACTGACAACATTGCTATCTGTTTGGTCATTCATCCATCTTCAAACGCTTTTCCCACATGAACAGTCCATTTCTCTCCTTTGTGCAAACAGGATGCTTTCCTTTCACGCTTCCCTTTCCCCCCCCTCAGTCGCAAATATTTTATTCTCTGCTCCATCTGGTAAGATTTCTCGGGCATTTACTCCTCTTCCTACCCTTCCTTCTCTCCCTCTGCCTTATTTTGTTTTACATTTTATCTCCTCAGCCTGAAACGGAGCCATCCTATCAGGCTGAAGCGACTGCAGCAGATGCAGCCAGGCCGCAAACATCTGCTTCCCATGTCCCGCCGCAGCTCTACTCTGCTGATCAGACTAACCGCTGATACTCCCTAAAGCTCGCTGTCGTCCCTGCTGTCGTGCAGCTGGCCGGCCCGGGAACAATCACAGCTGAAAATGCGGTAAACATGCCAAGCATACAGTGAATATCTAAAAGCCGATGTCGGAGAAACCTGCTTCTAATTAGCTTAGCTTTTTTTCAGATGAGAAAATAAAAGTTACAAGGTTTCAAAAACAAAAACTGGCCGTCCTGATTAGATAAGTGTTGCAGTGGTTTAGTCAGTTTAACATGACACCACCGTCTTGGATAGGAAACTGCACCGCTTTCCCTCCCCCACTTGTTGCTATCTGCTGAAAAAATAAAAAGACTGCATCTAAGAATTATTCTGCTAATTCAGATAAAAAAAACTCACATTCAGCAGATTTTTTCCTTTAACCACTGAAACCTTTTTACACAATATTAGAAATTTAATACAAGATGCAAATAAATTATCCAAAAATCCGTTTTTTAAATAAACATTTTATTGCATTTCTTTAGCGTATGCTGATTATTTGTAAAGGACGCAACTGCAGTCAGCAACTGAACTTTTTGAGTCTGTATACTCCAGTTAACTGATCACTAAATTAGACAATTATTTCAATAATCAATTCATCGTGATTAATCCAATCAATAGTTTTAGCCCTGGCCTACATCCTGTGAAAGCTAAAGGAGAGTCACCCATCACCTTATTAGCACACAGTTTTAAATCTGAAGCTGAGATCAAGATATCACTGAATATAATTGATCATTTTGCTAAAATTATCAATTATATATATAATTGTGCGTCATTTATATCTGACCCCACCTCATTATGTTCGCTGCAGCTCGGCACCAGCAACTCCTGAGCCCACTAAGGGACAAAAGTGAAAGAGAATGGATGGAAAACAAAAACATAATTTCACTTGGACCTTAGATTTGATGAATACAAAACAGATCAATTAAATTTACTGTTAGATTTAAACAAAAACTGCATTTTAACAGCTTAATGCTGTGCGTTTTAGAAAACTGTACAACTGAATGTAAAAACTCAAGTTTCATTGTTCTAAAATCCAAATTGTAAATACAAGCAGTCAAACTTACACATATCATATCATAATTACATATTAAGCTTGATTATTTTGTGAAGGATTAAATGTCTTTAGAGGAAGTTATTTCTTAGAAGTGAGCAGCAGCCGACCACGACTATAAAGACCCAAAAAAGCTAAATCTATAATAATTTGCTGAATTATAACTTAAAATCTATTAAAATTACTGAAGTTTATTCTGTGCTTTTGCTTTAGCATCAATAACAAAAGTGTAGATAACTGCAGTGAACACAAACACACCAGATTTGACGTTTAAATCAAGTTTAGATCTTGATGTAACATCCCATCACTTAGTTATGAATCTGATGTTAGAATTTGTCTGAATGTCTTAATGCATATAAAATTAGCTGTTATTTTGCCCATTAAAAATAAACTCTAAGCCAAATTGAGTGTAATCCGTTTTAATTGATTCTAAACAATCTGAGAAATATCAGGATACACAGAATTAAAAATGTACATAATTTCATGAGCATTTTGCACAAGAAAAAGCCTAGAAAGCTCCAGAACATGTGCTGGGATAGCTGATGAACTCAAATTAAACCTGGGATTCATTCACCGTGAAGGAAATTGTTTGTTGCAGCCCAACCTTCTTACCTCACACTGACTTCATTGTTTAGAGCGACGCCCTGTTAGCTCTCCATGTGGGATGCTGTTTACCAGAGATGTAAACGTTTGTCTGCCTTCAGCACTTATCGCTCAGCTTTTCCATCTGTAGACGTTTGAATTGTTAATATTGCAATAACATATTCATTCTTGGTCAAATGCCTGTATAATCGTCTTTCAGCGCGTCGCATAAACAAAGCGGTCCCACTAAAGCAAAGTGTTCAATTAGCAGATACTGAGTTTGGCTCGCGCACTTCAAACAAAACCACAACGGGACAAAACAAAGCTGCAGCTGTCCAGTTTAATTACACTAAAATATTATACTTTTATTTTAAATGGCATTGAACATTATGCTGTTTGAAAGCAGATTCTGATTGCTGCTTTTATTGCTTTATTTCTGTTTGCTGCTTTATTTTAACATTCAGTTATTGGAACCTCAGAAAAAGATCAACCTGAAATAAATGGCTATAATATGAACCTTTAACCTTTTTGTTATTAATCTGCACATATGGGCAATTTTTCAGTAGCTTTATTTTATTGTAGGCTTAAACAACATCGTTTAAATATTATGTTTTATTGTCTTTCCCATTTTGAAGAACAGATAAGATAAACAGACCTGATTGGATGGATATAGCTCAGGGAACGACACTGGAAAAATATACTATATTTTTCAGTTTCCCTTCATGTTATTGTAATTTTATAACATGTCAATAAGTGGAAAAAATAAAAAATAAACTAGAGGCGGCACTACTATTGAGTGGATTTTCAAAATAAAGGTCAAATAGAATAGGTAAAATGAGCAAACGGAAAAAGTGTGAATTCATATTATGAATATTAGGAAATACTGTGATTATTAATGACATTCTAGTTGCAATAAACTAATATTTTTATTTTTATCACTTATCTCTTTATAATCAGTCAATACAATTCTTCAAATTGTTCCTGGACTTTTAGCTGCTTTGCCTTCGGGTGTTTGCATTTACAGCAAAACTGAACATGATAGTTTCTCTACAGAGTCTATATGTGGGAACCATCTCGGGTCATAAGAAAGGATAGTACCAAGGAAAACCCCAAACTGCCTCAACCAAGAGCTGTTTGACATCAGATAAGTTTAGGCCAGTTTTCTATGGGACCAACCAACATATTCCACCACTCACAAAAGCATTTTCCTCCCAAACAGCAGCATCTGCAGCTAGGTTTGTACGCGTAGGTTCGTAGGTGCTTGAGATTTTCCTTAAAGTTAAAAAAAAAAAAAAAAATTCAGATTTTTTTATTGTCTCTTTACTATTAACATTGTGGCGAAAAAAATATATTTTGTGTCAAATCTTGTACTTGGCACACAGCGCGAGTCTGGGGTTGTGCACGTCCTAAGCCTAAATGCTATTGGTCAGGTTACTGTTGTTTAATTGGTGGTTTGGCGCTTTTTCCGTAGGCTAAAAACGAATGAGCAGAGTTTGATCCCTCCCGCAGTTCTAGGAGCAGTCGTGTGGATCCCACCTGAGCTTTTTAACATCTACGTGGCTCTGGCAGGATCACCGGTTTATGAGTTTTTTTAATGTTTCGCGAACTGAAGAGTTGACGGGTTGACCGTGACATCTGCCGCGCTCCTCGTAAGCATAATTTGTAAAAACACCAGAATTGGTCTGCTGTCTGTGGGTCATTACGCGCATGTGGCCTGTATTTGTGTGGTTTAGGTTTGTGCTGGTTCTGTGTGACACACACATGATGCACATTAGAGATGTGGTTGTGCCTTTGTGGGTCAGGTGATAGTTTTGTGCGTACCCTCCAATAACATCCTGCAGGCCCATAATGTTGCATCATTCAAGGGGAAATAGTCAAGATTTTCAATGGTACAAGAATTACTCTCATTTCCATTTATTAGTTTATTTGATAGGGACAATGCACACAAACTCAGAACATATTAAGTCTGTAACTGATGTGTTGCACAAAGAATATAATAATCAAATTAAGTTTTAGCCAGAAAGTAGATTAAATATATAATCCAGAAGTGCACAAGTTGTTTTCTTTGATAATTTCTTCAGCTTTTCTTTCCCAGTGAAAAACATTTTTAAATGTATTTTCTCACTCCGGATAGATGCAGTGCTGCCTGATTGATTCCGTATCTCAACACGCTGTAATAATGAGTTACCATAGCAACTGGTTGTTTACATGCAGGATCGGCTGCTGGAGCCTTACCAAGCTTAACTAAAGCCTAGAATAATTTCCCAAATGAGTTCAGGGGGAGATTTTGTGGAAGCAAAGCGTGAACAATTAGAGAGTTTAGAAGAATTTGACTTTATTTCATTCTAACTGGAAACATGATAAAAAAAAATAAAAATAAAAAATAGTTTGAAGCTCTAACAAGAAATATGAGGAATGTAGAAGGATCTGTTGGACCAAGACAGCAGCAGAAGGGAACATTGCAGATTATTTCATTGCCTCTACAGGGCCTTCGGCAACATGTGCAGACAGATTCTGCAAACTCTTCATCATCTTCCTCAGTTTCACTGCAGCAACAACAACAAACAGAAGACCTTTCCTCTCCAATATCCTCATACACAGCACAAAAAACTACTGAACAAGTCAGTGGTTTTCTAAAATGCATTTCTAACAGGGCAACAGATAAATTAAACAAGCTCAGTCCTTTCCATTTGAACTGGATGATAAAAGTTATCAGTTTGGTGCTTTGGGCTCAACTCGCCCTTTCCTTGAAGGACGATTCTGTTTACAGAGAATTCATAATTAATTTTATGTATAATTTGTTGTTTTGTTTATTTATTTTGGATATTTAAAATGTCTTCCAGTTCCATTGTTAAATGTTCATTAGAATTTAAAATTTATTGGTCTATGAGAATGTGTTCTTGCATTACTTTGCCATTACTAATATATTACTTAAAAATGGTCTCCAGACAACAATGTTATTGTTAATCTCAATAACTTTTGGGACAATTTATCGTCCAGCAAGATTGTGAAGGCAACAATAAAGTAATAAATTATGTTTTATGTATTAAACACACTTAAAGACATTAGGTAGTAGGAAGCAAGTAATTCTTCTGTGCATCGTCTCTACCTGCATGGTGCTTTAAAGCTCAACTGCACAGTAAAAGGCAGGATGCGTGACAAATGAAACATTCAAGTCAAATAAATGACTCCCTTCCTCAGCTGCCACTGCAGCATATAGATTTTGTTATAGGAGTTATATTTGGTACATTTACCTCATTGCTCCAGTAAACAAGTGTTTGTTACACGAAGAAACGGCAACATAATGATTTTTACCAGAGCATGCTGCTCGTCTCCCTGTCTGGCTCATATTTCTGGACACGTGTTTGTACAGCCGAGTGGCGCGCAAGCTGTTGTTCTTAATAAACCACATTGTTTAGCTAGAAACACTCTCACCAACAGAGGAAATAGATTGGCCTTATAATTTATTCCCTTTCATAAGAGATGCAGAGATTCATTAAAGTTTCAAAAAGCTGCTACACAGGTTTTATTCCCCGTTTTAGCTGCTGATATTTCCTCCATTTTGGGCTGTTGACGAAGCTTTGGTTTTTAAATATGCACGACTCTAAACACTACCAAAAACAAATATTCAAATTAATAAAAGGATAATATTTGGAGGAAGGCAGCAATTCAAGAAAGAGGAAGACTTATTTCAGTTTAAACTAGCTGCAGCTATCTAATACCTTAGTATTATTCTTCTGAATAAACCATGGATTATTGAGGCAATGGCATCTATATGTATAAAATCCTAAAATTTAAACGACTGTAGTTTCATTTCACCTAGACTGTACATCTTCTGGAAATGTTAAATCTCAAAAACTGACATTAAATCATTGAATCATTCATTGATGGCAATCAAAGTTTGTGAGTATTTGACTGACCAGCTGAAAATCATCTTATTCTGGTCACAGATCTGGTTTTTTGATGCATCTCTATACCATTGTTCTCAGATTTTCTGTTTTGTGATACAGCCCAAAAGGTTTTTGCCTTTTCTTTGATGTATATTTAATCATCATCTTCTGATTCTCCATCACACATTTTAAATTACTTGCAAAAACTGACCTTGCGAAGCAACATCCACTTAGCTGCACATAATCAGGTGTATTAAACGGAATCACCTTCAACTGTGTGTTGCTGGATAAAGTTTTAAAATAAAACTGGATTAATTTAAAGGTGACGTGTTATGCGACCTTGATGTGGCTATGGGCTATGCAAAACATGTCGGTTACATTTTTTGCACAAACTTATTCGAGAAAAATCTGATTTTAACCTGCTCATTTCTGCTTATTTTGAGCTCCTTTCAGAATGAACGCCCACAGCTCAACGTTTACACTCGCACATAAAAATGGCTGCAAACAGATGCGGAATTACACAGCCATACATCTTTGAAAAGCATCAGTAAAGCCTCGTGCACAACCAACAAGAATGCAACAAGTGGTTTCTGAATGATAAGTCAACAACAAAACACGTGTCTTTTCCAGCAGCCATTGCACTGCACATACAGCAGTAAAACCGGCTGACCAAACATGCTTGAGTTCTGCTCTGGTTGCTAGGTTACGGAGCTGGGCTCGGGTGTGGTTGCTAGGCAACGGGGCAGCGCCTGCCAATTTGTGACATTACATTCCGGAAGTTTTTTAAATGGCTCAACAAACATTAACTTCTTGTCAAAACAACGCTGAGCTGTTTTTGGAATCATTTGAGACCCAAATGGAATTTTTTATTTTTTTAAAGTACATTTTACACAACAGATCCACTTTAAAACAAAACTGAATAAAGACTAAATAGAAAGAAAGGGCTGAATCAGGAGAGGCTTAAAACATTGTTGATTTTCTGTGTTCTACGTTACTTTGAGAGAATAAAAGGTATATTATCCACTTAATGCGCTAAACACCCTTCAAAAGCACTTTAAGGGTTCAGAGGTAAAGAATGGGAGGTGCTTTAGTTCTTTTTATTCATCTTTCAATGCTTTATCACTTGACAAGAATCAATCTGCATACTAATGCTTTGCATAGGGCAGGTTCACATCGGAACCAAGGTTATCACTTAAACTACAAAACAACCTCAAATGCCAACGGTGGTCAAAGCAACATCTGCTTTATGTTCGCTGACAGAACAGAGGGATGTGCGTCAGTACTTGCTGAAGCACTGACATTATTAAAGCCTGCATTGGCTTGTTTATTTACTTAAGCAGCGTCCCGGTGCGCTCTCTGTGGCTGTGGACGGCTTTGTGAGGAACGCTGCTGTTTCTTTTGCACGGGGCTGCGTGCGGTGGAGTTTGCAGGGTTCGCTCGCTGTGATGTTACTGTAGTGTTAACATTTAAAAGCAGCCTGGGGAGCTGTGCTGAGCTCTCAAAATAACCACTTCTTACCTCTGCTGCTGACATTTCTGACCTTGGACCATTATCACTGCAGCAAACAGACGGCTTGGCGCACAAGTACAAACAGACCAACAGTTTCATCTCATGCACATTTAAAAAGCAGGCGCAGGTAGAAAATCTTAAGAGAAAGTCTCAGTTTTCTTACCTTTAACGCACTTAAAGATGTTTTCAATAAAGATTAGAAATACCTTAAAGTCCTACTAAATAATGCACGGTAAGTTTAAGTAAGTCTACCTTGTTTTACAATTTATAACTGTTAAACTTTGATGATACTAGCAGGCAGTGTGTGTGGCTGCAGGCTGTTTACCTCACCTGCATTTATGCAGGATCTGGGTTTCACTGACCCAAAGCTGATATTTGCACACAGTGATTTAAAGTCATCTTGATGTAGACGCTTCCCAGAGAGAGATTAAACCTAATCCAGAGCTGAAAATAAGCCGATGACAAACGCCAACAAATCAAAGTGAGGTAGTTTGTGTCCTGCTCCAGAGGCAACAGCAGCATTTTCTCTTATTATCAAGTTCTCATTCAATTCCTTATTACTTTTTAATTCCCGTCTCTCCTTCCTACACATTCATAAAGTTCACACAATCTGATCAAGACTTTCTGAACACATTACAGATTATTTTATTCTGCAGAGTTGTTACAACACAAGCAGAAATTCACCAGTTAATTAATTTCCAACCCTTCAAATTGACCTTGTCCAGCTGTGGTGCAGCAACACGGAGAGCAGGATGAAGGTCTATGCAAATGAGACGGTGCAAAACACGATGCTTTTTACAGTGCAACATTACACGGGAAAGCAAAAAAAAACATAATATTAACTTCTTGTCAAAACACAAAAATACATGTATGTTGATCAAAGAAAAACAATATAATAAATGTATGATACAAGTTTTGCCCAAGAAAACTTGCAAAGGCTGGTGGGCGACACAGCAACCATGTTTTTGTATTAAAAAATATCACTTTGACAGGAAATGTAAAAATATGACGTGGTAATTATACGTTACTGGAAGGCATTGTTGACAAGACTTCAACACACAACTATAGACCCTTAAAAAACAAAACAAAATTTTTTTTATTAAAACTAACAAATTATTGGCATGATAAACGCTTATCAAGAATGTCAATGTTAAATCAGATTTTATGGTTTCAGTTTTTAAATTTCTTAACATTTAAATTAAAAATTTAAAGGAACTGGCAAGTTTATTTTCTGAAATTGCAAAAAACAAGCATAATTAAAAATCCACGCTTCATACTGTGTCGGGTTTCTTTATTCCACTATAGAACCACAAAACAGTGAAAACTATAATAAAACGTATAATAAAACGTATATCCTTAAGCATGAAAGTTTCATAAGCACCAAAATATTATACTGTGTTCTTTTTTCTTTCACAGTATTACAACATACAAAGTTTAACAATCTTACTTTTTTAACCATTTTCAAGATGGAGCCTCCGGTCACTGTTGTGCATTACAAACAATTTATTTCAACTCAAACCTACATAAATTATAAGAAACATGTTACACACTGCTGATGTAGCTTAAAGAAGAAACCATGTTTCGACCACAGATAAACAGCGGCTTGCCAACTTCTAGGTAACCATGGCAATAATAAACATTACAACAAGCTTTGTAGTTAGATTGTTGTGTTAAAGCTAAAATCTGATGCTAAGAGTTTAATATTTTTGTTTGAGCTCGGTTTAATCACATGTACATCTCAGCAAATTACAATGATCACTAAATCTACATTGAAACACCGTTAGTGGTGGTGGTGTACAGGAAGAGGGGCCCCCAGGTCAAATTCTGCCCAAGGCCCCAAAAGACACTGGACCGGCCCTGCATGGTGAAATCAGCCGCACTGCGCACTTAACTTCAGAAAGAGGAAAAAAAACAGCTTTTGCCTTTTTATTACAGTGTATGAAAATATCTGGTTTCAACTGCTTTCCATCAAATGTTTGATTGAACTTTATTACAAAACTGTGCAGTTTGAATATCAAGCATTTTCAAGGACTTTCCAAACATTGAAAACAACTAATTTAAATTTTAAAAGGACCTAAAGCAACTGTACCAACCCTGGAAACAAAATTGTCTACAAAAAACAAAACAAAACAAGCCTGTTTATGATATATAATAAACAAAATGTTTTTTATTCAGTTAGTATTGAGGCTCTTTCTTTCCCAGAGAAACTCTGTTGAGTAAAATCCACCATCAATGTAAGTTATTACTTTGAAACTGCAAAACACTATGAACTGCTTCACAAAAGAGGTTTTATACAGAACGTTTTATTCATTTCTACACTCAATGAAGCACTTTTTACTTCTCAACGGCTGCACAAGCTTGCAGGTCTGCCTTATTGAATAAATGTTACATTAAATAGCTTGTTCTATCTTGAAAACCAGTGGAACCAAAACTACAACATTTTTAGAGATAGCTAAAGGCTGCAAGCAATAATGTAGAGGATCCAATAAGCTTTTTTTTCCTGAATAACTTCTTCTCTTTGGCTTTCCAGTTTGTAATTTTAGTTTTTAAGGCTTTGATACGTGGAGCTGCTGTGTTTTATAACCCACACGAGAGTTTTTGTCCTGATAAGGGAGACCAGAAAACTTCTGAAAATGAGTAAAAACAGCCGCTTCTAATATTGTGTCTAAAATTACAGAATAAGTCGCCACTCAGGGATGGAAAGCTAGAAGATTATTAGAAGAACTAATCTCTGTTTTATTGTCAGAAGATCTTCATAATTCGATATTAGTTGAATGAAATTTTCAGTCAGAGGAAACTATAAAACTGCAGGGAGTGAATATGTTGGAAGAGTTTAAATATTCATAAAATATCTCTTTGAAGCATGAAAAGCCAGCCACTTTAAAAAGGCAAAAACAGATTAAATTTAATTAATTGCAACTGGAGTGGGACTTCACCAACAAGAGCAAACTACAAACACTGTTCCAATGAAATGGAAAACAGCTCAAAATTTAAACGCAGAATCTCAAATAAAGCAGAAATCTTTCTGAATTTATCAATAAACAAGGATAAGTGACTCTAACATAAGACGTTGTCCACCTCTGCTTTACAACGTGTAAAAATCTCATTTAATTCCCATGGCCTTTGAAAGCGACATGGCAAATGTGTTGTTGAGTCTGCAGCCTTTGATTTAAAGTGTCGCCCTTGAGCGCTGCCGTCCTTATCAAATCACATGTAAACGACCCCGGCCTGCTGCAAAGCAACTCCACACAGCGCAGAGGAACACCACAGGCACGTCGTTTACCAGAAGCGTGCGTTTAGAGATCGCGCTGCATATTAAAGTTTATGATGTGAGGTGCATCTCTCAGCTTAATGCATGTTTTAAGATTGCCTGATGTGTTGTTTTTTTTTTCCTTTCTTCTATATTGAAGTTATACTAAAAAATAAAATCCACAGCATCTGCCTCTGGCTGACGAGCTGAGGTTTGACTAAAGATCGACGTGTTCAGGTTTAGTCACGGCTTGGCACATTTATGTCTGACTAAGGGTGACTTAATAAAAACAACACCGTATTGACCAGTTAAGATCCAACATACTGCATGTAGAGATGGTGGAGCTAAAATAACAGTCTCCTTCTCTATGTGGCATCTAAAAACCATGTTTTAATCAACTATTTTACTACAAAAGGGCAACATATGAACAACACAGCCCAGAAGTTTTAAACCACTCCTAATCCCTTTATATTTTACTTCCAAACAAATTTACAAATGTAATTTTTTTCAGTACATAAAACTTTTAAATGGCCGGAATCAGATTTTCCCGCCCATATTCGAATCGCCCAATGCGGAGCTCTCATGTGAGGTCACTCTGAACTTTGTAACCAACAGGCGTGGTTGCTATGGAGTTGCTATGACAACGATAAAAAACCCACACTCTTGGAACTAAGCACCCTTCGTTCCTGTCTAATTTATAAACAGCATAAATACATTACAACTATTACTAAAGCACAATTTGAGTACCCTACTCACCTTTGGTCAAGAGTGTCCACATATTTGCTGATATAAATTTGTTATAAAATAATTACTGATTTCACTTTAAACATTAGGTAACTTTAAGTTATCAAAGGTAAAGTTTAAACAATAATGATTTCTTGATTAATGTCAAGTTGTCATAACAAAGACATTTTGAATAATGTCAACTTTGTATTAAAAGTGTCATAATTTACCGAATGACGCTTTATGACAACAGTCAAATATTCATGAAGGCTTATTCATGTTCATGACCGGTGTTATGACATGTTTATGACGGTGTCATGTCAGTCTTTTTCAACCCCCTTCAAATAAAGTGTTACCACATTGGTAAATAGATTGAAAATGCTTGACATTCTTAAATGATTCAGTGAAGAAATTCTCTTTGGGAGTAAAGTATAAAGGGATTAGGCATTTTACAACATAAAAGCTACAAGTTACTACTTGTACTTACTCTGAAAGTCTCCAGTACCTTATTATTCACATGAAGGGTTTGTGCATACTTTACAAATCCGTGTAAACATTGATTGGAAGCATCCATGGATTTCAGACTGTGAAGCTCCTACATGGTGTAAATGCTCTTCCTGTTCACTAGGTGGTTATTAACTATGCCGTAGTTTGAGATCAGAGGCAGCTTATCCACATTGCTCAACATATTTCCTTTTTCAGGTCGATCCTGGCAGCAGCCATTTTCGTTCATGCATCTTTCTCTCACACATTGGTCAAGAGTGTCCACATATTTTCTTTTTGTTCGTCTCAAAGCCATGGGTCCGCTACGTGTTGAGCTTGCCTACTAAAATGGCGTGGATCATTTCCGGTTCAGACTTGTGGGAACTACCTATTTCGATCTTTTCACCCTCCAAAACAATCGCATCTGTGCAGCTTCTATATGTGGTGATAAAATCGGATACAAATCAGATTATTTAACGCATATACAGTCTGAATGGTCAGGTCTCAGTTTATACAACTTTTACATCATAACTCTGGACCTCGTCATGTAGCTAGTTACTACAAACTTCTGATTTTTATTAACTCAAATAGAAGACAGGTTTTAAGTCTCCTTTAGTCTTAGTGTAAAAATTATTTTTATGTATTTTAGAAATCTCTTTATATTTTATTCCCAAAAATAATTTCATCACTGATTCATTTAAAGAAGCCAAGGGTTTTAAATTTTTTTTTAAATACTGACGACGGTACGCAATGCGGTCCAAAAAAAAGAGAAAAACTGCTACAGAACAAAAGAAGCAGTATGTGTCCTAAAAATCTACATACAGAAAACAAACAGTTTATAAGACATGTCTAAGAAACGGCACCTGACGCAAGGTCTACAGCCAAGAACCAAAATACCGTTTTCCCTCTGTCAAACCATGTTGTCTTTGTTATTTTTAATAGACACAACTAAAGAAATGAGAACAATTGGGTCTTTGTCACAGGCTGCTAGTAACCAGGAGACTAAATGTCCAATTTAAAATTGGTTCTTTGCCAAGTTGTCAGTTATTTCAAAACAACCTTGAGTTTAAAAGCCTTTTTATGCCAGAATCAGTCACAGATTGATGTGAAGTGGCTAAGCAATAATTATTCCTTTAAAAATTCACATAATGCAGCATAAAAAAGTAAAGAGGCAGACAATTTTCAAGAAGACCTTCAGGAAACCTTAAGAACTGTTGAGCAAGAATCCCACAAGGAGGAACATGTCTCAAGATTATTTTTACTAAAATTAAAGCCCACAGATGACTGACTATTACTAGGATGAATCTAAATTGTCTCTCCATAATAAATTAATGTAAATTAATGCAGAAAAAGTTAATTATACAGGTTCAAGACAGCCAATGTTAAGAAATAAAATCCATTCCCACAATGCCTCAGTCATTAATTAAAACGCCTACAGAACCAGACTAATATTTAGGGGCAGCTCAAAGGTTACCGCACTAATCAATAAGTCCATGCATTCAGTTAAACTCAAAAGAATTTAATAACGTTTTCTCCGTCTACAAGACCTCTCTTCTTCTCTTTCATTAACTTGCAGGAGCCCATGTCAGTCATTATAACATCTTTTTCTGCGCTAAGGTTCACCTTGTTTGTCTGCATCGTTCGACTCCCATGACATTTCAGCGCTGACTGACACGCGATGTCAGTTTGAAGAAAAGCTCCCAGCACAGCGCTTCGCAGTCTTACAACGCCGCTTCTCTATTAGAGTCGAGAAAAAGCATTCCTGACAGTAAATAAAGCTGAAAAAGCTTTTACGTCTGTTTGATGTCAGACACATGAAAACTGCTCAAAAATGAACACCATAGTCAAAAGAAATGGAGGAGAAAAATCCAGTTATTGCTGCTGTCTTATTAATATTTAAAACGCAGCTAGCTATGATTTCCTTCCTCGGCTCTGAAAAGACATCGGGATCAAAACGAGTGACAGATTTGGAGGTATACATTTCTGTGAAAAATAATTTATCCTCCACGTTAGAAATATTTCAGCCAGAAATAAAGTAAAATGTGTTGGTTCCTTTTGAAATCAGGTTATAACAAGAAATAATATTAGTAACCATAACTACGCAGATGATACACAGCTCTTCATCACGATGTCACCAGGTGACTCTGAACCCATCCAAGCACCGAATGGATGATTAAAACATTTATCTGTTTCATAAAGATAAAACATTTGTCTCTATATATTTATTCATATAGAAATAAATGTGTGGATGTGCCAAAACTTTCTCCAGCTGAACAGAAACGAAACTGAAGTTATTATCTTTGGACCTAAAGCTTCAGCTTCAGTTATTACAACTAAAACCAGCAATCAGCCCGAAACCTGGGAGTAGTGATGGACTCTGACCTGAACCTTCAGAGCCACATAAAGACAGTCACAAAGTCGGCCTTCTATCACCTGAAGAAAATCTCCAGGATTAGAGGACTGATGCCTCAGCAAGATCTAGAGAAACTCATCCATGCATTTATCTTTAGCCGCATTGATTACTGCAACAGCGTCTTCACAGGTCTGACTAAAAGACCAATCCTCCAGCTGCAGCTGATCCAGAACGCTGGTGTTCTCACCAAAACTAGGAAGTCTATGAAATACTGTTGTTAATTCATAAATCACTGAGATGCTTAGCACCACAACACATTAATGATCTGCTGTTCCAGACCTGTTAAATCTTCTGGTCCTAGAAGCAAACATGGAGAACCAGCACTCAGTTTTTATGCTGCACTAATCTGAACTAAATGTCCAGAAAACTGCAAAACAGCTGAAACACTGAGTTCATTTGAATCACAACTAAAGACCCCACCTGTATAGAGTTGCTTTTGATTAGTAGTAAATGAAGCATTGATCAACATATTTGATGTGTATTGATGATTTTGATAGAGGCATTTGACAACATGTAATGTTTATCGTTTGTTTCATAATTGGTAACTTTATAACGTTTTTACGATGCAAAACAGTTTGAACAAAAGCTTCCTGAGACAATTAATGAAATTCAAAAATTGATCCTAGAAGGAAAAATAAATGTGGTTCTAAATAATACTAGACAATTTTCTTCCAAAAATAAAAAAATAAAACTTTCCAGTGACAGTGAAACATTAATATTGGAGTGGCCTACTCAAAGTTCAGACTTGTGCAAACAGCTAGCATCTGAGCTAGCATCACTTGCCACCATTTCAGACCAATTTCTTTTTGGAATATGTTGCCATCTGAAATCACATTAATGGCTGTTAAAATCTGTAAAAGAGAATGAATTAATATTTAGTTAATGCAATGGCTGAATTTATATTCATTTGTTTTATTTATTTTTATTTTAGTTTTTATATTGCTGAAATAGTTTGTGGGTAATGTATTTTGCCATGTCTTTTTGAAATGTTTGTAACAGCTGATTTGTAATTTAATTTTGTTTGTGTCTTATGGAAGACCATTATGTCATTTTGTAATGTCTATAAAAGTTGACTTAATTAGGAATGTTTGGTGTGGACTCCTGCAAGAGTAGTCCCCTTAACCCTTAGACAAACACATAAATAAATAGTTTCCTACACTGCAGTGTATAGGAGTGAGGGACAAAGGCAGTTTGTGTGGAAAGGACAATTAGAAACCCCAACAGGGGATTTGCTTTAAGTTTTAACCGCCACAGAGGAGTAGGGCTCCGTCTTCTGCAGCAGGAGGAAAAAACCTAATCAGGTTTAATGTTGTTCTGGATTATGAATGCAAACCACAAGCCCAGGTGCGACCACCTGCACAGCAACAAAATGCACAGAAACCTGAGAGTAGCTGAAATTCTCAAAAGAAATAAATTCCCTATTAGAACTTAATAGCATTTCCCTGTAGCCTCCAAACCTCATTTAAATACACAAACTCTATCAGCAGATAATAAAGTTAACCAAGCGTAGCCCCTTAATTCTGCTGCACGTTATCCAAACAACAGCAAGTCAGCCTTTAAGACATCAAATCAATGCTAATGTTTCACACTACCTGCCTGGAAGAAATTTCATGCTTAATTTCCATTTGTAATCTAGAAGATAATGTGGAAACTTTACTTAAATTTTTTTTCCCTGCAATTACTGTTCACACATTATCTCATGTTAGCACTCACTGGAAACCCAACCTGCAACACAAACACGGCTGTGCTACCAAGATGGAGAACATAATACCTTGTTGACTTCCAGGATTTCTCTCCTCTCCTCGCTGGTGAGGTGGCTCTGCCCGCCAGATCGGTCCTCATGTTTGGAGCCGTCGTCCTCCACAAAGGGTATCAGTTGCTGGAAAGGAGAGAGCAAACAAAAGTGTGGCTTTACTACTTACTGCAAGCAAAGCAACTGCACTCAAATGACTGACGCAGATAAGGCGGCACCGTTACATGGCACCTATGATGCCAAATTTTAGTACTTCCATTTACT
>NW_006800365.1:406797-435694 GCF_000485575.1 Poecilia formosa
ATAATTACGTGCCTGCAGCCATTTTCACGTGCGAGTGTAAACTTTGAGTTAGGGGGCGTGGCCAGCAGCAGGTTATTAGGATTTAAAGTGACAAGAGGCCCTGAAACAGCTCCTTCTGTAAGAAACTCAAAAAACAGACTAAAATCTCATTATTTAAGAATTATTTTTGTGCAAAATGTTTCTCATAACCCACAGACTTATGCTAATCTGTTCAAGAAAGCATTATATGTCACCTTTAAGGTTTCATATTTATTGTAATAAAATCTGTTTTCAGAATAATCTGGATTTAATCCAAGAACTCAGAATTTTCATACTATTCTTTCTCGAATAATAAAACAGGCATTTTATTCTCATGTAAAGTTTGGATTAACTTGTGCTCTCATCTCACTCCCAGATACAATGCGTGACCCATCAGCTGTCTTCTACTCTGGTTTCCAAGAAGCAACAGAAAAAAGGGGGATCGAGTGTAAGCTCTCCAGCTCCGGCGGTCTGATTCGCCTTTCTGTGAGAGAAGGAGACAGCGAGTGAGAGATTAATTCATTTTTAAACGCTCTGTGTGCTTGACCTTGTCTGCTTGACACCACCAAGAGGCTGATGTGCAAGAGATTTCAGGCTATGGCAGCATTCTGGGAGCCGCCTGGGCCGCTGCATGCTTTCTGACGTCATACTGCCCCCTGCTGGTCAACACAGGGGGCGACGGGAGGCGAGAAGCAAGTTTAATGCACTTTTTTAAAAGTTAGATTGTGCAAACTAAAACGAAGCAACTAAATACCTAATTATGTCTTTTTGTAAGGGGAAATCATACTGATCTATGTACACCCTAGACGGCTCCAGTAGGGATTTTACCTACACTCATTTTGGGCATGAATATCACCATTTGGTGTTTTCTTTTGCTTCTTTTCTTGGCCGGATTATACAAATGACGTCAATAAATTATAAAAACAGGCTGTACACGTTTGGATTTATGTGGATTTTCTGTAATTACACAGGCTAAAATGTAATATTTGACAAAATAATCCTGAGCAATTTGCAGAAAAACATTTTCCTTCTGGTGTCATCCAGTTGAAAATCTAACATCCAAACTAGTGAATTTAAGGCAAAACTCCAGTACTAAGGCAGAGCTGAGGCCGTCAACACTCCAGATGTTTCCCGCTAGCTGGCGTTAGCTTCTCTGAAACCACTTCTAATGTGAGCTTTGGCTTATTTTGTTCTGTTGGAACATCCAGAGTTAAAACATCTGGCTGAACGTGAAAAAAATGGAGGCAGTCGGTTTTTATTACTCCATCCACTTTGTGCCACCATGTTTGACGATTGCTAAAATTTGACGCATCAAATATTATTGTAGTAATTATCTCAAATCAGCTCAGTCTTTGTCCTCTACAGTTTTAAGCAGGGGAACCAGAACTTATATTTAGTCTGAGTCCAAATCAAGGGGAACTTTGTAAAAATCTGTTAATAATCCAGAGGGTTGTATTTGTTTTCATTTGGTGCCTCAGATACTAAATAGTTTAGAACCAAACGTTTACTTCAAGTGAACAATTTACCACCTTTTTCCATGAAAGACAATGATTCAAAATCTGAGTGCAGATGTTACCTTTAGACCATTTTAAAACTGACTGAAATGAAAGACTTGCTGTTCATATCATTTCTGGGGAGAATTTCTAGGCAGTGTTACTTCTTCACTAAACCTTCCCCTTATTTCTTCTTCTTACAGGCCTTTAGGATGAATTCACACCAGGCTTGTTTAGTCCAGTTTAACCAAACTCTGGTTTGTTTGTCTAGAAAGTTCAGTTCGCTTGCGGAGTTGTGAATCAAACTGATGCGGACAAAGAAAGCAAACTTTGGTCTTAGTTCAGCTGAAGTGAACTGTGGTGCAGTTTGAGTGACTCTGTGCATAAAAGCTCCAAAAGTAAAAAGTGGATTACAGCACAGGGCATTCTGGGTAAATACAAATAAAACAAACACACGACTGGCTGAAGAAATGACTCTTGGTATTTTACCAAAGACAAGAAAAATCCTACCAACCACTAAAAACTGAAGCTACTCCATTTTTGTTTGCATTTTGCACAGAAGGAAGTTGCGCTCATGTCTTCTTCAGAGGTTTTTGTGTCGTTTCCTTCACTGGTTCATGGTGTAGCGCCACCACAGGCGAGAAAAGGACCAGGTTTCTCAAAGGGTTAGTTGTGTTTGACAGAGTGCAGTGTGAATTTGAACCACAGCAGCTGAAAATGCAGCAAATGTAGCAGCTTTTCTCCCCAATCGAACCAAGTCTACCAGACTGTCAGGTGTGAAAACACACCAAGTGTCTAAAGGTGTTATTCACAAATGGGTGGAAAATGGAGGCAGATTGGTGCAGCATCTGAAAACAAAGAACTATTAAAATGGCTTAAATCTCAACCTGTTTGAAATTATTTACACTATGCTTAAAAACTAGATCTGTGCCAAAAGAAATCCCACAAGATCAAAAGACTTCTGGAAGAAATATCCAACCAGCAGCTTGTGGAAAGCAATAAAAACTGGTGAAGGTGTAATTTTAGGAGTACAGGGACTGTACGTCGCTTGTGTTTAGAGAAACTCCTGTAAAATAAAACTTATGTATGAATATATCCAAATTACTGACTGGACTGGTATGAAACAAGCTTAGTTTATACAAGAAAAAGCAAAACTATTCCTGAAGGAACAAAGTCGCTGTGGGCAAAAACAAAGTTAAGCAAACATAATGGAGCCTCTCCAAAACTCAGACCTTCATAGCAGACAAGATGATAAACACAGATTAGGCTGGAGAACCTCCGAGAAAACACTTTTTCACTCCAACTATTTTGGATAACTTTACTATAAACAGCCCAAAGTTTTTGGTTAATTTCCGATTAGCCTGAAGCTGTGCAGCTGCTTGATGACTGAAGCGATCAAACTAATAACCAGAGCGAGAGGGAAACAAGCAAAACAAGAAAACCTGGAGGAAGAGAGGGCAGAAAGAAAGGTTCGTAAAATTCAAGCACTTTTCAAGGCAAGCTGCTCAAAAATGAATACAAAAAAGAGACTATTTACATAATTTATTACGTTTTTACTAATGTCTTATAATAGTATTGTATATTCTGCAGTAGGGATAAGGGAAACTAAAATAAAACAAAATATGTTTTGAAATGTTTCTCACACACACACCTTGTATACCTGACTGGTCAGAGAAAAGTTACAAAAAAATCTTTATTAAAAAATGTTCTTGCCAAGTTTTCTCGAATTTAGCAAGCAGAAATAATTTAATAACCTAAATGAAGATAAATTTGGTCTGATTTAACTTCAGATGGCAAGAAAAAAAATGTGTTTAAATTATCTGGTTTCAACTGTAAATACTGTTTTCCAAATTTATGCTTTTAGTCAAACAATAGATTGCGAATTATTACAAAACTGCGCTGTTTGATTATTAAGCGTTTTAAGGACCAAACCTTGAAAACACCTCACCGAAGTTCAAGCATTTTCAAGGATTTCCAAGAACCCTGAAAAGGTCAAAGTGAAATATTTAAATCTAAACTAAAGACAAGAGGTGAAACATTTCACCCATTTGGGTTTCAAAAGCACCAATAAAAGATCAATAAAGGAAACCTTTCAATCCTGAGAGTTTCCTGGAAAAACTCCCAATCTAAACCGTGATCTTAGAAGAAGAAAGAAAGAACAACACTGACATCGAGTTGGACATTAAAACAATCTATAAGCTGCGTCCCAGAAGGAAAACAGAAATGTTTTTTCATCAGATCATTTAAGAGCAAAACCGATCCACATATCGAATCCTGAGGGTCGACTCTGGCAAAGGAGCAGGAAGGAAATAAAATGTGCTGAGTCCAGCTGGGAAAAGATGGATGCAGAGCGCTCTGTGCATGCAAGTCAGAGTAAATGTATGTGCCTGTGAGTCACAACCCGGGCCTCCTCTACAGAAAGATGGATGTGGTTTCCAGCCTGACAGAGAGGAATGAGCTAATGAAGTTCTCCAGGTTGCCTCGGTGAGACAAGAGGAAAAGGGCAGAGGCAGAAAAAAAGCGGAAACGGGAGAAAAAAGAAAACAAGTAATAAGAAAATAACAGGGTGAACGGATAAGGAGAGAGGGAAATGAAACCGCTTGACTGTTCGCTGCAGGAAATGACAAGAGCTGCGGCGGACTGGAGCAAGAGTGAAGTAGAAGAAAAGGAGAATTTGGTGCCTTGCAGAAAAATGTATGCTCCCTAAACCTTTTCCAGCCAACAGCCACAGACCTAAATGTGTTTTATTTAAATTTTATGTGACAGTCCAGCACAAAGCAATGAATAACTCTGAAGCAGAAGGGAAAAGGTTTCAGCAAAATGTGAAAAGTAAATCATGCACATCATTAATTTGGTGGAGTCGACATGCAAGTAGGCCTGAAAATAACCAATTCTGCTCCGCGATAAATTAGTTATTGCAATAAACACTAATATTTAAAGTAACATAATGGTGATGGCAAAATAATGCACATATTCTCAAAGATCTATAAACTTAAACTTTAAATTCTCAAACATTTAAAACTGGAACTGGAAGACATTTTAAAAATCCAATCCAAATAAACCACAGAAAAAACAAGTAAAATAAATTATGAACAAAATTATCTTAACAAAAAGTGCTAATCCAGTTTTTAAATTTTGCAAATAGAAATGATCGAGTTTGCTTTAATTTATCATGCGATTAATTGTGACACGCCAACATGTATGTAATTTAATCTCGTTTGAATCCATCAGTTTTCTAGAAAACTTCATGATTCAAACTGTATTATAAAGACCAAACAGTGAAGCCAGAAGTGTCCAAACATGTGGCGACAGGACTCAAAACCAGTCGAGTTAAAAGCAGTCAAAGGACACAAGGATTATTAAAATATTTTAACGTTACATTTAAATTGGTACCTTAAGTGAAACACTAACCAACATTTAGATGGAAACATTTAATGTTTCAACTGTTTGTCTTTGTAATGGAAACACTGAAATGTGCTCTACAAATACAATTTTATTTGATTTTAACTACATATTTTAACCAAAGTTTGGTTGTTGTTTGTAGAAAAATGGTAAATCTTTTTTTTAAAAAGGACAGAGTTTTATTTCAATATGTGCCAAATTATTAGAAACAGAGTATGATCCACATTTCTTCAAAAATCTTGCTTTATTTAGCCTAGTTAAGAAAATGGTGCGCCAAGTCTGCGTCCAAGTATAAATCTCTCGAGGCTGGAGGTCTTATTTCCTATAAAATTAAAATGAAAGCAATAAATGTGGCTGATAAAAGACGAATTCTGGGAAGGTTTTTTTTTTTGCCTGCATTATTTTTTAAAAGTGTTTTGCCTCAGTTAATATGCATAAACTGCCCGGAATGCTGAACCAAATTTGTGGTGTAAAGCCATACAAAATTAAGTTTTTTTTCTTAAATCAGCCATAAAGTATGGCATACATATGGAGTCAGTCCTGTTTAATTCCATCCTCTTAAATTGCACTGATTTGCACATCTGCTGGCTGAAATGTTTGCCAATCCTGTATTTAAAAACATTGAAGTCTGTAGTTGCAATGTGACGAAAAGGTTCAAAAGGTATTACATGTCCAAGGAACCGTAAAAATAAAAACTGGCCTGCAGAAAAAGGAGGAAAAGAGGTAATACTGAACAGAAAAAGGAAAAAAGATCAACTAATCATGTAAAGATGGAGAAAGACGGAGGGAAAAGCTGCAGCTAGCGCCAGCTGGAGAGGAAAGGAGCCTGATGTGTGCGCTCAGTCCAGCTGTTCATTAAACGGGTCTGCTGCTAATTAGGCTGCGATGAGGTCACACCGCTCCAGTCATTGATTCCACTTCCTGTTTCAGGCAGCCAATAGCGAGCTGCTGTCAGGCTGGCACCTGAATTTTCCCCAGGATGATAAACGAGGCAGCCGCTGGGCCAAAATCAACAACGCTCAGCCCCAGACAAACACGGTGAGCTAAGTTATTGGCTGGTCAGCGCCGCTCCGGGTCTCCAGGGGAAATGAATACACATTTAAATAAAGGTGGAGGAAGAAGGTGGAGGTCAGGCGGCAACAGCAGGAGGAAAATGTCGCCCTCATCGTGGATTTTGATTTAGAGGTGGAAAAACAAACCGCTGTCCAGATATTACTCAACACAAGGTTGGCATTAAACAGAAATTTGTTCCAATTTAAGACCCGTCTCCTCCCATATCCTCCATTTTTCCCAGTGGGAGACTGGAGACGAGGATTAGCTCTGAGGCAACCTGTAGAGATCGGGATGCGACTGCTGCAGCCGCAAATCCAATCAGAAACAGCGGAAAGCCAGGCTGCAGCGCTGCAGCACATGTGAAGAGCAATCAGAGTTCAAGTCTGAGTCTGTGATTTCACATGTACCAAAAGCAAACAAGCCTGCATGTAGACCAGAGCTGAACCATTTAAATGTTACTAATCGATCGTTGAAATAATCGTCAAGTAGTTTAGTAATTGATTAATCATTAATTGGTGCATACAGGCTGTAAAAAAAATACCGTTTGCAGGAACAAAAATGCAGTCAGATTAGTAATAAATTCAAAACTGTACAAAATACTTACAAATTTTGCACTTAAGATAAAAAATAAACCTTTTCTGTCAATTATGTGGCATAATTTTAGCTTCACAAATTCTGTGAAAGGTATTTTGTTTAACTGCAGATTAATCCTTAGCTACAAATAATCAAGCAAACAGGAGGAATTATGTGTTACTAAATTTTAGGTAATACAATATCTGTTTTATTTTAAAAAAACAAGATATTACTATTATTAATTTGCATCTTTTAATATATTTTTAAATGGTTAAATGAAAATTCTGCAAAATATGTCAATTTATTTTGTTCAAATAATCAATCGTCAAAAATAATTAGTGGGATAATAAATAGCAAATAAGTAAATATAAAGCAGAAAAAACTAATCCTGTGTTTTAGGGGAATAAATACATGACATGAATTATAGAGGGTCAAATTTATATATTTTAAATCAAACTGTGTTAAATGTAGTAACTCAATCTGTTAACCTCTGACCTCTGGGGGGATGGGGTCCAGCCCGGCGCAGTTCTCGTTGCATTTGTCGTAGACCAGTCGCAGCTTGCGAAAGAGAACGGAAAGCATCCGGAGATGCTCCTGAAGTTTCCCCAGCCGGTCCTGATGCGTGTTGGGGTGATACGTCACTCCATTGGGTAGCTGAGAAGGAGAAGAGACACACCTGGTCAGAGACGCGCCCGGTCAGAGACGCGCCCGGTCAGAGACGCGCCCGGTCAGAGACGCGCCCGGTCAGAGACGCGCCTGGTTCATTTATCTGCCCCAAAGGATAAAATGAGGCAAAACTGTTTGCGTCATTTAAAATAAATTCAGGATTTATACCATATTTAATACCATAAATCCTGAATTTATATCCATTTCTACAAAAAAATACTTGTTTTTGCCTTCAAATGTTAGACAGTATAAATTTAAACATTGCACCTAAAATTTGTGTAAATTTAGGTGTGTTGCTAATTAGATCCACTAGGCACATAAGGAATGAAACTGATTTTTAATCTCAGTTTGATTATTTTTATTGATGTTCTCAAACAAGACTTTTGTACAATTATTAGTGTTCATACTGTAGTCTTAAATACAGCTAAATGCTGAAAAAAAAACCTTTACTGCTTTTATCCCATCCGAAATAAACAGAAAAAAACGTATTGCATTACGGTACGTGCTTATGCAAATAATTTATTCTTTATTTATATAATTCTTCTATAATCTGAAGTAATCTTTTGATTCAAAGTTGCGTAATAAAATACATGCATAGAATTTAGTTTCTACAATTTTACATCCAGGTATTCCATTCCCAAGTTGCCTAGTGTCACTAAAAAGCCTCATACCCAAAACTGCAAATACCTTTGACTTTTGGTCACATGGTGTTTGTTTTAACATACAACTAGAAGACATTAGTAAGCCTAAATATATATTTTTATTACAGAATATAGCTCAGGGTTAAGATTATTTACTAATTTTGTCGGCAAAATTAATACACATTTATTCTTCCATAAACCATGTGCAGTTCACCTTGATCACTCGACTGGTATCGAATCACTTCTAATATTAATCTTAGAATATGTATCAATAAACATTTGTAGCAGTCATACACCAGCCTGGTTGCATTCGTAAAATAAGATGCATGAAGCTAATTAGCTTAGCTAGCATCTGAAGGGTTATGGATCCAACATATTTTGAAATAAACAACAGAAAAAGTTGTAATTTAATTACACAGCTCAGATCTTCTGGGGCGTAGCTAACTTGCTTATTTAATGCAGCTTCACAGAAAATATTCTTTTTACGAGATTAAATCCCAATTCAGCATCATCAAAACAAAGTCTTCCACCACGGCTGGATGTTTTTTTTTTTGTTTGTTTTTTTTCCAAGATTACTGGCATTAAACTACAATGGTGTTAAAAGCAACAATGTATTCTTTCATTGAGAGGATCAACAAGCCTCTGAGGCTCCAATGTCTGATTATAAACATCCTACATAACATGAACAAGCCTGCCTGCAGGGCAAACAAGGAGACAGAGAAACAGAGACGAGACAGGAATAAAGAGTGCGGAGGAGAGAGGATACAGGAAGAATTTTTATTAGCAAGACAGTCTGTGATCTAAAGAAACAAGTCACAACAATGTTGTTTGTGAATTCTGCTGAGCAAGAAGAATGCTTGTTTGGCTCTGATGCAAACATGCAGCAGGGGACTGAGGACGATGGAGACGTTCAAGTTGACCTCGACTTTAAGAAAAACCAAAACTGAGCAACAACCAAATAACTAAAAAGAATCAGGAGAAGAAATTTAGATATCAGCCTGACCTCAGAGAAAATGACGACGGCTATTCTTGTAAACAGAGATGGGTAGTAACGAGTTACTACCCATGTGCCAGTTAACTTCAATGAAGAAAGAGCAAAAATGTATGACATAAACCTAAAGTTTATGTTAAAGTGAGACTTCTTGTTTGTACACAGGCTTTGTTGTTCTGATGTTTTTTATCTGCTGGAGGTCAATAAGATACAACAAACACTATTTATTATCACTGAAAGTATATTACCCTGCTCTAATGTTCACATTACCTACTTAAGCATTAGCTTTATGTAACATTTATAACTGAAAAAGTTTCTCCTTTTTCAGTTATAAATGTTTTTCTGCCAAAATGTTGCTTTAGTTTTAAAAATGCCACATTTTCATTTTATATTGTGTGTTTAATGACACCATTTTAAAATAGTAAATCAGATTTTTTGATCAGTTACTCTGTACTTATGTTGCCTTTGTTTCAAATACTCATTTCTTGAAAAGCTACTTTTTACCTTTACTTGAGTAAAACTTTAGCTACTCCACCTATTTCCACTTGTAAACAAAATAAGCCGCTAGCTAAAAACCCCAGGCAAGAGATGAATTCTGTAAAGATAGCAGCATTTATTCTTCAGAGCCCCTCTAATTGTTTTGATATAATTAAAACTCTGTTTTCAGCTACAGCTTCATGGGCGACGAAGTGGAGGTGGTTGAGGAGAATAAATATGTCGGTGTTCACCTTAAGGGACGGAGCAGACAGTACTGAACGTTTCTTAAGGAAACCTCAATCCTTCAGTGTTTACAACCAGATGCTGCACAGATTCAACAACCTGATCTGTTCTGGGACTACTCTGGAAGATCTGGAGTTGGTGAAAAGAGATTCTTCATAAAAATCAAGTACATTTGATTTTTACAAAGCAAACGCTTCATGAGTCTGCGTTAGAACAACCATGTCTTCAGTCAGAGGCTTCTCTAGATCTGTTGTAACAGAGACTGCTACAGGAGATTCTACATGATCACAGCCATCAGCATCAGAACCTTGTGAAGTACAAATTACAATGGATGGATTTGATAATTACACCAGAGCAGTGATTATTATTATTATTGTGTCAAATGAATTAGCTTTTTGGCTGTCAAAACTTATACAAAAACTCATAAAACTTGGCAGATGCATCAGGCTTGTATGACAATTACATATTATAAGTCCAGGAAAAGTGATAGTTGGACAGACAGACGGACTGAACTTTCAAACAACGGCATTTTTTCTCTAACTTCTTCATTTAACGCTGTTATCTCCACAACGATAATGTGGAAGATGCTTAAAATATTTTAAACTAGGTGTTTTCTAATGTACCAAAGGTGACTAAATTATTACAAGTTCTACTTTATTCCTGTACTTAAAAAAAAGTATATTAATTTTGGGGTCGCACTAAGCCAAGTTGTCATCATCATTTGTCAGAGTGATATGTGCATTGATTTCGGTAGAACCACTGG
The DNA here is from genome assembly GCF_000485575.1 of Poecilia formosa. Classification (NCBI taxonomy): domain Eukaryota; kingdom Metazoa; phylum Chordata; class Actinopteri; order Cyprinodontiformes; family Poeciliidae; genus Poecilia; species Poecilia formosa. Next base: position 417,118 of record NW_006800365.1, read on the forward strand.
ACAAACATTAAAAAACATCTAATCCATAAAGTTTTTACACATGCTGAACAATTTCACGACATAGTGAGTTTCATGGACTATGAAAAGGCGACTAAAGTCCAAAATAACATCTCTACTAACTTATAGGAGCTCTGAGTCTTGAAAGCAAATTAGAAAGGAAAAAAAGTGACTCAAAACGTGAGCAGGTAGAAACAGACCTGCATGTTCCTGAGTAGCTGAAAGATCTCCATCGTCCTGAGGACGATGTCTTGGACAGTCTCCTGGCCGATGCGACACAGTGAGGAAGTGTTGACATCTCTAGCAGCCTGGGTCTGCTGCTGCTGCTGGGGGGGAGGAGGCTGACCAACGAAAGGAGGCACTAGAGGAGGGGTCGTCATGGAGACGGCAGGTCAGGATGCTGAAGGAGGAGAAGGAGCAGCAGGTGTGGGTCCGGGTGGAGTCTCCTTTAAGGCTGAACTACATCAGCACAAATTTACATTCCTTCAATAAAAGGAAAACTCAATCCATATTACTGGTTTAATTGGAAACAGAACATTTTACATCACTATAATTAAAATACAAGCAACTCTACAAGTTTAACAGCTGTTACACACACTAATCGTTACAATACAAGACAGACATTACATTTTAAACAAGTTTTACGTTAGTTAATAGCTTTAAAATGTTATTGTGGACTTTCAACAGCCCTTTGTCGTAATAAGTAACGGAAAGAAATTGTTGCCTAAGCTAACTCAAACCATACAACTTCATCTTCGTTTGCTTTAGTGTGCTCAAACTGACCCGACGCGACAATAAACGCAGCATTTTACTGAATATTGATGTTAACAGCTAATTAAACGGCGGGTGATGTTACCTTTGAGGTGGTGATTTTTCACTTTCGTTGACATTTTAAGCCCTGCAACAACAAACAAGCTTCTCTTGAGCACAGCTGCTGCTAATTGTATATCGCGAGAGTACGTCGTTCCAGAAATCATGCAGTAAATTCCAGAATAGGGGCGCCGCTGTCTTCTTTCTTCTCCTGGTTCCCTTTCTTCGTCTTCTTTCTGGTTATTTTTTCTAGATTTAGTTATCATATAAAGTATTATTCTCTAATATTGATGATAGATTCCGCATTTTTTCCCTGTATGGGACAAATGTCTTGTTGAAAAAGCATCGCGCACTGCACATTTGCTTTGGTTAATCTTTATGTATTTTTTAAACAGAGAAACAGCGCCCCCAACTGGTATGTCATTTGTATAACATTAATCGCAACACATGCTAGACAGCTTGGCACCAGATTCAGTTTCCCATGTCTGCGACGCCGCCATATTGGGAGGGTCAACTTGTCGTTTTTCAGTACTCAGAGAACAGGAACTGAAACTTTTCTACAATAGTGACTGCATACTGAAAATATTCTTTGTATAGCCAAAAAATGAATTTAATTATGTTTTATTGTATGAAAAAAAGCCTTGCTGACTAAGATCTGGACTAATTTAGTACAATACAGCAGAATGCTACAAACCTATTGAATGTCTACTATGACCAGCTCTATGTTAAATGTGCTTCTGTCTTTATTTGTACAGATTTGAAATCACTTTCAGAAATGTTGTTCTCATTCTGATTGTATAAGATTTTTATTTAAAAAGAGAAAGATTTGTCTTCTGGCTTGAAAAGTATCCTATTGCAGAATTCCTATTATTAATTTAAAGTTCACCCTTTAAAATTCTGTCATCTGACAAGTTTGTGTAATCAAAACCTGAACTGTTTTTTTTTTATTAAAGAAATCGGCTTTTACTCTGCTAAGAAAAGGTGTAAAAATACAATCTTGCTTGTGTTGCCACAACTTCTTAATTAAAAAAAAACAACAGAAGGTTGACTTGAAGCAAAATGCACGTTTTCTTTCCCTTCCTGAGCGATTTATCACTGCAAAGCAAAAAGAAAGAGTCGATCATAGGTAGATTTTTGCTGGGGTCAAACCTCAAGGAGTAAAAAATGAGCATCAAAGATCTTCATCTAAATCGTATCATTTTCATATTTGCACATCTTGTCACCTCTGCTTGCCTCAGCCAGCATACTGCACCTGAAAGAAAGCAGCTGCTTTTACCTGCAGCTTCAAAACAGATAAAACTGGAAAGAGCTTCACTGAACGGCGTCAGTGGTGCTGCAGTCTGAACAAACACCTACTATATATCCAGATAGAATAATAAAAACAGGAAACAGGCTATTTTAAAGTAAAAAATAACCTGGAAATTAGCTTTACAGGTCATCACTTTAAAGAAAACGTAGTAGTAATTATTAGCTTAAGGGGTATCAGCACTAAAAGGGATTATCTTTGCACTCTCTAGTGCATTACTCATGCTTTAATTAAATATGTGGCTCCTCCAGGGAAATACACTGGAATGAAGAGAGAGCAGTGAGTTACTCTGAGGGCAGCTGCATCTAAAGTCCATTCAGCTCTTCAAAGCAAATTCACTTGAAAGAGCTGGGATTAGAGTTAAATATTCATTTAATGGGCAGTAAAATGATGCAAAAAGGGCATTTAGTGACCAGTTAGTATCACTTTAATATTTCAATTTTATGCTACAGTAATTTTAGTTTTCCTCATAATTAGATGGCATAAAGAACAATTAATTTAAATTTCAGTGTTGACTGAGTGGATCAAATAAAACATTTAAATAATTGTAATAGTTCATTAAGTTTTACAATGTAAAAAATACATATTTTCTCTTTAAACCACATGTATCAAACTCGAGGCCCGTGGGCCAAATCCGGCCCGCCGTAGCTATTGTAATGTGCTTAAATATTACTTCATGAATCAAGTCAATTGAGTTTTTATCCATTTACTGCCAAATTATATCAATCAGCCCCTACAGTTTATTGCAAATTATTGTGGAAATTCACACAAAACCAACAAATGCCCCAATTCTTTTGCACTAATAATTGGGAGCTTATTGCAAATTTTTCTCAAAAATTGTCACAGGCTTTTTTACTTGTACTAAACAGCTGCTTCAGTTTTAATGTATGTCATATTATAATCCATAATCTATACAGCGAGTAATAAAAAAGTCGCATTTACCAACATAAATAAGCGCAAATATCCAAATATTTCCAAATTAGTACCATAAACATTTTGAATTTTATTAAAAAAATATATTTAAAAAATCACAAAAAGTATCACAAAATCCTGGCGGGGCTGAATAGATGTTCAATATTACTTAATTTTAAGAATTAATTGATATTTTAACAGTGTGAACAGGTTTTATCAATACTTTCTGGCACAACCGGCCCTTTAAGAAAATTTAGGATCTTCAGTTGGCCCAAAACTAAAATGAGTTTGACACCGCTGCTTTACTGCTATCATGCTAACACATACAGCATCTTCCAAAAGTGGTGTTTATTTGTATTCAGCACCTTGACTCAAAACATTTTTTAAGAATCAATAAGCTATAAAAGACACTCAAAATTTTAAATTCAGAAAGAAGAAAAGAACAAATTAGTTTAATGTGATTTTTTTGCAATAAGTCAAATTATTAAAGCTTGTGCCATCCTCATCATCATTAAATACCCACAATTATAGGAATTAGTACAAAGTGCACTTAAAATACAGCAACGTAAGTTTGTCTGAGACGCTGAAGTAAAAGAAAACGTTTCCCGGCCGTCCTAGTTGCTATGGAAACGAGTCTCATCGGGTTCCTAGTTTTGAGGATTTTCACACAGCGTACATCCAGGCTTCAGGTCAGCCTGCCGCTCCATTTGAATGGTAATGGAGTGGAAGTTGTAGGAGGAGAAACAGGCCTGGGTCATTTCCCTCAGGATGGTCTGGGCATCAACCGAATCATCTGGAGAAACAGAGAGAGACAGAAAACACCACTTATAATTTATTTATTCTACGTGTAACTGAAATGCTGTTAACATCTAAAGTGAAGAGACCAATACAGCCGAGAGTTTATTACAATAAACACATTTTTAAAATTTTATATAAGGTATATTTTAGTTCGAAAAAGCAAAAATGTGACTAGGTGGCCTTTTTATTACGTAGGATTGGATGATTTGGCTAAAAAAAGTTTGGTTTCGCAATATTGTCTTATCAGTCAATATTGATAATTATTGATTTTTGTTGTTGTTTTAAACAAACTGCTGGCCTGACTTCCCTGTTTTATCCACAGTTTTCGCTTTACTCTGCTGTTTTTTTATTTTTAAACAGTTATGACGTGCAGCGGTGGAATCTACTGTGGCAGTTACTCAGCAGGCTGTTGCTAGGCAACCAAAGAACGTGCGAGTTGCTAGGTAACCAAAGAGCAAGTGAGTCAGTTGATTCCACTAACTGACTCACTAGCTTAAGTTGAGTTGCTAAAACCTTTCCTCTGCTTATAGCTCCCAGAATGCAGTGCAGTTCAGTGAAATTGCTGAATATTTTATCAGACGCATCATCTATCAATACTGATCCCATGTCTAATCTGATATACGTTACTGATTTATTCTCCAGCCATATTATGATGTACTGTTTTGAACCACATTGCCAACTCTAACAACTAATTGAAATACAAAACAATCTGTGAAATAAATGACTGACTTTTCTCACCTATTGCTATGTGTGCAGACAGAACTGCCTGATTCATGGTGAGCGCCCAGATGTGAAGGTTGTGAACTGCTTTGACTCCGTCTACAGCTAACAAACGGTCTCGCACCTCACTGTACCTCACCCCCGATGGCGTACCTGCGACACAGTTGGAAAAAACAACAAAAGCAAAACTGAGAGAAAATGAGCCAAATCTATGATAATATATACTAAAAGAATAGTGATGGCCTTACCCTCCATTAGAACAAGAAGGATGTCCCTCATGATGGTGAAGGTGGTGCATAGGACCAGAATGGAGAACAAGAAGGTGCAGATCGGATCTGCGATTTTATATTCTGGCTGGAAGTAAAAATCATTAAAAAAAAAAAAATCAAAAAGCATAACTTAATACATAGCTATGTAATGAAAAACTACATTTTATTTTATTTAATGAATAAATTAGATCCCTCTTTTAAGCAGAAAAGCAAATCATCTGGGTGAAATCCTTAAAAGGGCAGCTGCAATGAAAACAAATCTTTTGTTTTGGACTGGAGACCATTCCCAAAGCAGGAAGTGGATCATGGGGCTACTGTGGCTGTTGCTCAGCAGGTTATTGCTAGGCAACCAAAGGACGTGCGAGTTGCTAGGTAACTCACAGGCTAGAATCTGAAACTAGCGGAAGAAATGACTCATGGACTTTTACCAAACGCAAAAGAGAAATCCGACAAACGCTAAAACCTGACGCTACTCCACTTTTGTTTACATTTTGCAAAGGAGGAAGTTGCGCTCAGTGTCTTCTTCGGTGGTTTTTGTGCTGTTTCACCACAGGCGAACAGTGCAGCGTGAAAGCGAATCACCAGCAGAAAATGTAAAATAATGTTGGTTCCCAATCGAACTGAGTCTGCCGGACTATCAGGTGTGAAAACGCTCTAAAACACACAAGATTATCATTGAGTTTAAATAAAAGCTTTATGAAAACTATTAAGAATGACCATTTAAGTAATTTTCAAAGATATAGTAGTTTCACAATAACTACTTTTAATTAATAAAATAACACTTGAGATGAGGGAAAACTTGCATATTTCTATTTTAAATCTCCATTTGCAGTTTCTACCACAGAAAAAACTCTTTAAAGCAGAGTTTGAGTTTGAGCCCAAATGCAGAATAAGATACCTTGAAGAAGATGATGATGGCACTGACGAGCACGCTAACACTTTGGAGAAGGTCTCCCATCACATGCACAAAAGCTGCTCGCACACTTGCATTCGCCTGCTGAGCCCTCTTTCCTAACACATATGAAAATAACAAACATCCACATCATATTACGACATTTTAGTGTCTCAGCTATGTTGCTGTTTTTCAATCGTACCGTTGCCCGCATGGTTTTCTTCCATGTCTATGCAGTCGTTTGAATAGATGTTGTTTGGGCTCTGAGTCTTTTCTTTTCCTCTCTTGGGACTGTGACTGTGTCCGTGTGAGGCGAGTCCACCGTGACTGTGGCCATGACCCGACTGGTGAAGGGTTAAAGCCATTCTGTTGGGAAATAAGGACCAATTTCAATCAGCGCTATAAGAAATTCTGTTCTTCAACCTGTTAAAGAACAATTATTGAATACTTTAGCATAAACAACAACATTCCTCCATTTTACTCACATAATGTTGGCCACCACTGCACAACCTGAGGTAATGAGCATCACATGGCCCTCGATCTCATAGTCATCATGGACGATGCGCTCCACAGCGAGATAAACCAGCACTCCTGTGACGATCCAGATGGTGAAAACTGACAGCAGAGCACCCAAGATTTCTGCATGGACAACGAAACAACGTCGCAAAGAAATCAGGAGAGAATTCACCAGAAAACATAATCAAACATCGACCAAATGGCTAAGGGGCAAGAAGTTGACCTTCTTTTACCAGGTAGTTGCTTCTATCCTAACCTAAACTACAGTTTCTGAGAAATGTTTTATCATGAAAGTGCATCAATTCTCTTTTTACCCATGGAACATTAATTTGGCTGGTAGTGATTTAAAATTCAGCCTAAAACTGGATCTGGAGATGCTGCTACTAAAATGAAATTGGTGCAGGATGAAAAAGATGCCAACTTGAAATTGGGGCAAGATGAAAAAGATGCTAACTTGTTATTATCAGTTAGTTTATAACCATGAAGTTAATTAACTACATGCAACTGTTGTGGAAATTTTTCTTTTACAGAGTGAGGAAAAACGGTTTCAAAACCCAAAGAACAAGAGAAAGAATATATTCTTGTAGATGCTAACTTGTTATTATCAGCTAGCTAGTTTATAACTATGAAGTTAATTGACTACGTGCAACCAACAAGCAAACTTTCCATCCACCCTCTTAAGATATTTAGGGCCATTTAAAAAAAATAAAAAAAAACATTTATACACCTGGAATAAAAGTAAACTCCATACAGAAAGAGCTTGAGGGATTCATAACCAGAGCCTTATTAATGCAGCACAAGTGTATTAACAACTGCATCCATTAAAGAAGCTAGCATGTAGCAAATTAGTAATCCATCTCGATTTTTAGTTAACAAGGATCTGACCAGAAAAAACAACAAAAAAGGAAAAAACAAAGATTCGTGGCATCGTTCCAGTAGCAGTATCTGGTCATCTCACAGTCCTGTGTGTCCCCAGGATACCTGCACAAAAGGCTTGACGTACAACTGCATTCACCCTGGTGCAAGTAAGCTAGCTGGGTAGATTGCTAGCCAGCAAAGTAGCTAGCATGTAGCAAATTAGTAATCCATCTTCCTACTTAGCAAGCAAGCTTACCAGGGGATTGTTCTCATTTTGGAGAAATAGAATGGGTAGAAAATGTTTATATAACATGTAGAAAATATGCAAGAGAAAAGAAATGGAAAGGCCAACTGGCATTTCAATAACAATGGTTAATATTCCAGGGAAGCCTCAATTACAATGTATAATCAATGCACTTAGTTAGCTGAGAGAATTGTATATATTTATATACTTGTTTATTCATTTATGTTTATTAAATAAAGGTATTGAAGATAGGGTAAGTTAAACCTCAATTCAGTTAGCTAGCTAGTAGAAACTGCTAGCTAGCAAAGTAGCTGCAGGCTAGCCAATTAATTCTGTAGTAGTCATGCAACCAGCAAGGTCTGTTGTTAGCAAGCGGATAATTAAATATATGATAGTCACAAAATTGTGTTTTCATATTTACAAAGAGTGTGTGTTGTATTGTTGTATTAATGATTTCAAACTAAATGTTGTTGGAAAGGAAACATAAATGCAACAGATGCTGTTGGACCCGTCCTATGACTCGGTACCTGCACGATACCAGCCGTAGCTGAGCCTTTGTGTGACAGGTTTAGAGGAAAGCCAGAGGGAAAACAAGCTAATGACAAAGCTGGCTAGGTCAGTCAGAAGGTGAGCTGCGTCCGTCATGACCGCGAGGCTTCCTGCCAAATATCCTCCTGCAAAAAGGAAAAATTTAAACAATTACTAAGGGTCTGTCTACATTAGCATCAATATTTTGTAACTCTAATGCTTCCAGTTGCATTTGACCCCTTCTACATGTGGTAACTGGACATTTTGGAGTAAAAATAGTTGTTTTTTGAAGGATGCAGGAAAAGGAAAGAGAAAAGACAGGAGGTGGAGATGTAATGAAAAGTTGAATAAAGAAAATGAGAACAGAACAGAGTTAAAAAGAACAAAAGGACAAAAGCTAATGGTCAAAATTAACCAGTATTGTCAAAGAACACTGAGAAAGACTTAGGATGAAACTAATAAAGCAAGAAAAGGGATTTAAAAAAAAACAAACTTACCAGCAATCTCGCCTATCATGAAGAGCAGACAGATGATGGAAACAACGTACAACCTCCTGCTGGCAACTTTTTTCTCCGTCTCTCGGTCCTGCTGAGCGAAGCTGTTATCATGGCAATGCTTGAAAGTCCCATCTTTCTGCAGTTCTTCATGGTTTGGCACACTGTAATCAGAAAACTCTGCAATGTTACAGAAAGTTAGAAGGCTGAAATAAATTCATCCCCAAGAAACAGAGATGGGGACGATTTCATTAAAACGCTGGAAAAACTACAACCCCAAAAGTCCAGAGAGAGTCCAACTGGAGATGGAAATGATCTTCTGAACCCGCCGAACTATAAGATGGTGAACCTGCACCAACCTCTGCCACACTGATGAGGGGAAACAAGGTTGGCTCCCCGTGCAAAATATATTTTTACACACATCAATGACTAGTTTGGTAAGTTGACAGGGAAAAATATTTATAATCAGCATTTCAGGACTACAGAACACGCTTAAAGGAGACATATTATGCTTCCTTAAACAGGTTAGGATGTTTTTACACAAAACAAATCATTTACAAACAAATAATTCTTAGATAATGAGGTTTTAGTTTGCTCAGTTCTGCCTATTCTGAGCTCCTTCCAGAAGGAGCTGTTTTAGGGGCTCCTGTCACTTTAAATCCAAATAATCTGCTGCTGGCCACGCCCCAACTCAACGTTTACTCACATGAAAATGGCCGCAAACAGATGTACAGCGATACAATGGTACATCTTTGAAAAGCATTAGCAGAGCCTCCTGCACAACCAACACTGCAGCAAGTGGTATATACTTTTACCTTTTTGTAAACTTTTTATACCTTTATTTTTCTCTTGCCTTTCTTTTGTTGTTTGTACTTCCTCTAACTCATGTAAAGCACTTTGAATCGCCTTGTTGCTGAAAATGTGCTATTTTAATCAAATTACCTCACCTGAAGGTGTTTAAGCAAAGTATGTGTCAGAGGGTTACCAAATCTGGTTATTGCAACTTTATTTTTGAGAAATTTTAAAGAGTCGTTTGTATTCAGTATCCATATTTAGGCTTATTAAATTGACTTAATTACAGTTTTATGAGTTTGAGACAATTAAAATGACCAATTATGTAAAAAAATTAACTGTATCTCAACCTCAGCCCTTAAATCTGAATGATCATTTCCCCTAATCAAAAGTGATCGAATAAATCGGTTGATCAACAAGCTAATTTAGGATAATTAAATGCAGGTTTTCCCACAGATCCCACATCAGTCCGGTGAGGAAAACTTTAAGTCACAGAAGAACACAAAAAATATTAAAAACAAGTGAGAAATCGCCTCTTTTTCAGCTTTTCCTTTGTAGAAATCGATATTCAATACAAAAGTTCGCCTCACCTTCCCGGGAGGGAGTACGCTTTGCTGTGTTCTGCCAAAATGTGACGTCGCTCTGGATCCTTGCTTTTGAACATCACTGGAGGGAAATATCAAACACCAATTTCCAATGAACAAAAGAAAACCGTTCACAGATTCAGATCCGCTTTCCTCTGACTGAAGCTTTGCTGGTTCTCCACACGCCGATTGCGAATATTTGCACCCATCCTACATTATAATTAGTGCAAATAACCAACGCAGCCGTGTGCAAATTGCAACCCGTCTGAAGAGGGAGGTGGTCGGGGTGGGAAGAGGTGGCGGTTCGACGTTGGGAGGATGCAGAAGTTGAAAGCTCATTGCGACAAAAACAGCCAGGGGAAACACTTGTGCAACTAAGTTGCCTCTTTCTTAAAGTGGAGAAACTGGTGATTGCAGCACCCACCCAAACTCTGCCCGCTTCACGCAGCGCCCCGCAGCAGCAGCCGACACTGCGGGGTTACGCAACCCGCTGGAAGTGCCGTGTGCCGCGTATTCCTCGTGCGGAATCACATGGTTCATCCGTGGATCCCCAAACCGGAGTCAAATTTATTTCACATTAACTCTGCTGGTGGAAGTCATGGGTGTTGTTCTGTTAAAAAAAACAGCTTTCCTGGTGCGAAATGTTCGGATTTCAGCTGAGGTTTTCCTTGTTTTTGTTTGGGGGGTGCATCATTAATCACCAGAATTATAAATAATAAACAAAAATGTGAAATATAAACATGAAATGTAGTTAATTTCCTTTCTTTGCGATCATAACAAGATGAACAGAAATTTTAATTAGTTAAATCTGATTTTCAAACAAACATTTAAGTTTTGATCAGCTGTAGCTGAGACATTGACTGATTGACTGATTCAATCAATGTTTGATTCAATCATTGAATCAAACATTGATTGACTGATTGATTGACCCGGATGTTGAAACACACTCACCCAAAACTAAGCAACTAAACCTCCAAAGTACCATCAGGGGCCTTTGATGGTACTTTAATATAAATAATAATATTTATTAATATTAAATATTATTATTTAATATTACTTAAATAATAAGTAATTATTTATTATAGATAAATAATTACTTATTTATCTATTCTGACAATAGAACAGAATATAATAGAAATAGAAACTATTTCAACTATGTTCCCTCAGTCAAGTCAATTACTCAGATTTACACACTGAAAATAACATTTGATATGATGTTTCACCATGAATATTAAAATATTAAAATATTCAAAGTGCAAACAACAATCTTTATTCTTAAGACTGATAACAACTGATGCTTTCATTTTATATTTTCTTAATGTTTGGTTTGGTCACCTCTTATCTGAAACTCATTTGTTCCCGAAATTAACACAAGAGGGCGACAGTGAGTCATATGCTAAAGGAAACCTTTATGATTTAATATTTTCAAAGGAGATAGAATAGAAAATAAAATAAATGTTACTTATTGTCCCCTCAGTGAGGAAGTGTCTATTCAGCATAGACAAACTGAGGTAAAATATGAAAACATCAAAAATAAGAATAGAAGACAACGAGGAAAACTGGCAACATAAGGATAATAAATAGTTTTTAAAAATAGCATGATCAGACAAACAAATTTGCAGCTGAGTAGAATGATTTTAGAAATGCTTGATACAAATTTTTGAAATTAAGCTCGAGATTTCTGTGGGGGGGTTTTCTTGCAATTTTTCAACCTTTTGGAGCTCAGAATTATTTTTTTTCCTGGAAGATTTCTGAGATTAATCTAAAAATTTCAGAGGTTTTTGTTTCACAATCTTTAAACTTTTGGGGCTCAAAAATTCCCAGGATATTTCCAGAAAAATTTGAGTTTTTTTCTTTCTTTCAGAACTCAGAAATGTCAAAACTTTCTCAAAATGTTTTCAGTTTTTTTCTTGCAAATGTTCAATTTGTAGAGCTCAGAGATTTCCATTTATTTTTAGAAACAAAAGTTGTTTTTCTCGTAAGGTTAAGAAAATTACAGGTTTTATTGTAGAAAATGTTTCACATTAATCTAAAAATATCTGAGTTGTTTTGAAGGCAATATAGTCCCACATTCAATGGCCCTAATACGTCATCGTACGTCACAAGTCCTCATCCGTTTTAAGCGCGACATTAACACCATGACACTTTCACACAATTAGTCTTTTTTTTTTTTTCTTTTTTTTTTACTTTATTTGAAAATTGGTTCAGTTGCTCTTGTATCTCTAACAGTGGAACTAGTGGAAGTCTAAAAATAGCTTCTGGCGCTTATTTCGGTTCGTCAGGTCTGATAAAGACGTCGTGTGTTTGGTTGCCAAAGCGTCCGGACCGCCGCTGGGTTGCCCCGGGCTGCGGAGAGCGACGACGGTGGCATGGGAACAGTTAGTCACACATGGCTGTTCTTCACATTTACCTCACAAAAACCAGAAAGCTAAAAGAAGAAGCCCTTCTTCTGTCCCCGAAGATACGCAAGCCCCGTCGTCATGGCAACCACCAACGTCCTCCGCTAATCGTCGCGGAACGAGCGGATCCGATAAAAACCGGACAAAATGCACCGACGTCAGTCACATTTCCCTGTTAGGTGACGACATTTAGCTTTTTCTTTTTGGCTAAAAAGAGTTGCAGGGATCACGTTTTGGAAGAGAGAAAGAGAGAGAAAGTGGAGAAAGAGAGAGTGATTTCCTCATAAGCACCGTCCGGTGGAGACCGGCTGAGGATTTCACCGGACCGGACTGGGGTGATGGACGTGGTCCTGACCAGACTGCGGGATTTCTCCTGCAAGACTTCTACCTTTCATGATGGCGCAATTTGGGAGAACACACCCAAACTGCGCCACTTCTGCCCCCTGAGAGGGGCGCACTCGGCCGGAAGGGACGGCAGCCGGTGGGACATTGGGAGCGCACTGGCACGGCTGAGAGCGGAGCTGGTAAGCCCGGAGCTGCGGAGTAACTAGTTACATTTACTCAGTTAAATTTACTTCAATCGATCAGTTGAGTTTAACTGGGTAGCACGTTTCAGCAACAAGGACGTCCAAAGTGCTTTACGTCATAAATACATAAAAATACGCAGTCATCACCAACAACTGAAACATTATTTTGCCAAGTGTCCCCATTACACTTTAAAATGTTGGTTCGTGTTTCAAGTTACTTTTCAGAATAATGTACTTTTAGGAGGGTTTTTTTTTTACTACGCTGTACTTTTTACTTTACTTGAGCAACTTTATTATGAAGTATTGCTACTCTTACTTGAGTAAAATACCCGGATTTTCTATCCACTGAAAAAATAACAAATTTATTTAGTCAAAAATTCACCAGACACACACCTGCAATTTTTGTTAACATTAACATTTCATGAGTTTTTATTGAAAAAAACTGATTTGGAATTTTTTTTCTTTTGCCAGATTTTGTTAGTTTTTGTTACTTATATAAATTGTTGTGATTTTTGTCCTCTAAATACCAAAATTTCTACTTAACCTTATATTATGATCCGTCTGATGATGTAATTTTAAAATATTAAGTGACTGATCATTTCATCAGTTACCCAGTGCACAAGCAGACTTTTTAATATATATTTTTATACTCTTACTTGAGTAATTGTATTATGAAGCATCGCTACTCTCACTCTTACTGAAAAACATTAAGATCTGGTGAATGTTGGTGTCTGGTGAACCAAAGATTCACCAGACACGGACACACCTGCAGTTACAAAACTTATGAAACTTTAACACAAACTGCAGGTGTGTGTCTGTGTCTGGTGAATTTGTTTTAAAATCCCAATCCAGAAATTTCACTGAAGTGCGAGTACTTAATACTTTTACTCAAGTAAAAGTAAAGCATATAGTTAAAATACTCCGAAAAGGAATTTTTTCCAAGTTAGCCAAGTAAATGTGACTACAGTTGCCACCAAATTCTGCCATTAACAGAAGTTTAGACTTCAAATTTTGGCTCATTATGATGAAAAAAGACATTACATATGAGATAAATAAACCCTTTGTGATAGTTATAAGAGAAAAGCAAGATTATTTAGATCAAATTACATTAGCCTCTAAGGAAAAGAGAACAACTTTATCTCCGCAGCACATCTAAACCATAAATCCAGCTTAAATGCTAAGATCTTCATTTTCCACCCAAGTGAAAGAACTTTGGAACAAAGAAGCGTCTTGATTGAGTCTTTTTGCTCAGCAGCTCTTTCTCTCTCTCTCTCTCTCTCTCTCTCTCACACACACACACACACACACACACACACACACACACACACACAGTGACAGTGTCCAGTCTGAAAGGGACCAGCGTTTGGCATAATGAGTTGGAGCCCAGCAGGCCCCCGTCTCCAGTAGGAAAGTTCATGTTTCATCTGTGAGTCGTTGAGTTTCTGACAAAGGCAATAAGACCAGCATCTTTCAGCCGGAGCACGGACTCTCCGACTGGAGCCGTAATTAACACAGAAAAGAAATGCAGATCGGCCCGCCAGGGTTTTTTGTTCAAGACATTCCTGAATCCTTGAAAGCAAACTTGGATTTGGTGAAGCTCGGGAAATCGCATTTTACACTGGAAGTAATTAGATGAAGAAGTTAAATTTACATTTGAAAGGAGAGATGATTCAAATGCTGCAGTTTGCACAGAAAATCCATGACAAAAACCAAAAACATTTTCATCGAAGCTTGGTAAAAACCGTTTGTCCATGATGTACGTAATCCACCAGTTCAACGCTATGAAGCTTACCAGAAATAGCCTGCACCACAAACTATGGAGTTAAATTGGGGCCATAAAGTTTGTTCAAAAGAAAGAAAATTGAAACTGAAAAATAAATTAAACAAAAACACTATTTTGTCAAAAAAAAAGAAATATAAAATAGTTTGAAACTGAACAAGAAAGATTTGAAACTGAAAAATTATTTTGAAAGTGACAAAAAGTTTGCAACTGAAAAAAATTGAAACTGAAAATTGTCTAAAAACTGAACATTTTTTGAAAACCAAAAGATGTTTTGATATATAAAAATGTTTGAAACTTAAAAATTATTTTGAAACTAAAACGTTTTGAAACAAAAAAAAAATCTGGGACTCAAAAAGTAGTTTTGAACATTTTCTTCAGTTTTGCGACCTGTTTTCCAGTTTCAAAATTTTTTTCAGTTTCAAATCTTTTTTTCAGATTGAATTTAATTTTCTTTTGGACCAACTGGCTCCAATTTAGCTCCACAGAAATCAACCATCGTCCACTGAAGAGAAAGTGCCGATCCGAACAAGATGGCTGCTAATGATATTTCAATAATTAGAGGCCAACATCAACTGAACGGCTTCGTTCACTTCCTCCGCTGTTATCGCTAAGACTACACGCATTTCTAAAACAACGCAAAAAAAAAAAAAAAAAATAAAATATGACGTCATCGTTCTCGAGTTCTTCTCTTTGCTGATTGGCCAGGTTGAAATTCCACCGGAAGGAATCCAACTACACGTGAAAAATCCTCAATTTTATTTTATTAGAGCGGAATAGCGCAGGAAGGAAATGGTCAGTTTGATTGAGAAGAAGTCCAGTTCCCCCGTTTTTATTCCACAAGTCTGATCTAAACGTGTTTTATGTTCAGATGGAGATGCGTTCCCAGGACCAAGCGCTTATCCGGCAGCTGATGGAGCTTCATTCTGGCATCCAGGAGCTGAAGCAGGAGCTGTCCGAGGAGGAAGAGGAGGACACGGATGAAGAGGGCAGATACTGGGACTCTGAAAGCGACGGAGGAAGCAGAAACTTATTCTTCTGTCAGAAGATACATCAAACTTTTTATTCAGCTGAAAAAATGACCCACAGGAGAAGCTCTGTGCCTTAATTTTCTAAACATGTGCACAGTTAGCTTCCATTTTGTAAAAGTGACAGAGAACATTTAATCATGAAAGTCTTATCTGTGTCACATCCTAAACCAGCAAAGCAAAATAAAAGAGAAAAAGATAACTCTGGTCGGATGTTGCCATGTTTTTGTGTGACTGTTGTGGCCTAAAATTACTGAGATTGTAGCACCTTGTTTCTGTAAACTGCTATTAAAATGATGACAGAAGAGACTGAATAAAGAGAATATATCTATAAAAGAGGGAAAGTGTGGATGAATTTAATCTCCTGTGATTCAGAAAGTTGGCTCAATAAAGCTGCTGGGACAAATACTTTATTTATTGTTCCTCAACTTCACATTCATTATCATTTTACTGTTCAGAATCAGAAGAACCCTGCAGAAGTGCAAAGCGCCTTTTAGGCTGCGCTCACACTGCAGCCTGAAGCGAACCATTCAGATTCTTATTTATTTATTTATTTTTGCCTTAATGCGGCCTGTATCTGATCTTTTCATGACTGTCTGAACAACACAGGTTAGATGCTTTTCGAAGTGACCCAGGCCACTCGGGTATCCGATACAAATGCGACCCAACGCCCAGTTCATCCAACCTGAACGTCACCGACACTCGACAAATGTCCCTGTTCAGCGGGAAGAAAAACAACAACCATGACGGACTGTAATGAGGATTAGGTTAATATGCTGCTCCGGCTGGACAACAACTTTAAAATCGATACGCTCCGCCGTTAGCCTCCATGTTTACTTCCGCAAACACTGAGCTCTTCTTCTTCTTCTTCTTTTTATGGCGGTTGGCAGAACACTGAGAACGCTGACTATAGCGCCCTCTACTGCGCATGCGGGACACTTTCAGGTCGTTGCCCGTTCAGACTGCAGAACGCATACAGGTCGCATTTATTTGGAAATGTGAACGGCCACGGAAGAAATAAAAAATAAAAAATCCGATTTGACAAAAAATCGGAGCAGGGTCCCTTCAGGCTGCAGTGTGAACGCAGCCCTAGTTACTCTGTCTGCCTCCATTACTGTCCATGCAGCAGCTCGACTCTGTTCAAACGATGCATTCAGTGTTCCCTAGTTGTGTCGGATTCTTTACTTCTGGCTCCACGGATTCCCTTCGTCAGCTTTAAGTCCTTCCCAGACAAGAAGCAGCCTCGTGGGGTTCGCTCACGGCTGATCGTCCCCTTGCACCTCCAGCCCCCCAAAGCTCTCCCTCCGCAGTCTTTGGATCTCTGTGTTGAGCCCCAGCAGCGTCTGAGCCAGCTGCACGTCCTGCGAACGCATCTCCAGCTGCACGACAACAGGCAGAGGTCAGAGTGCATCCAGGCCCGGAGCAGGCACTGCTAGATGTGTTTGTAAGTGGCCAGTAAAGATTTATTAATGCATTCACTTAAATAAAACTGGAAGCACACATAATTAAACAAACAAAATGTGTTTTTAAACCTTTATTTAGCTGTGAAAAAACTTAATGCGACTAATGATCTATTTGGCAAGAGAAGTAAGGCATATTTAAATTAAAAAAAAAATCTTTAATAAATGAATATTTTACTTGGAATTTTGATTAAACAATTAGTAAAAAAAAAAAAGTTATTTATTTTGTTTAATTAAATAATACTTGAGCACATAAATGTAACCTTAAAGATTTTATTTATGCATCCCTCTGCAGTCCAGAGGGCCAGATGAAGAGCTGTGGCGAGCCAGAATTGGCCCCTGGGCCTTGAGTTTGACATCTTTTATACTTTTGCAGAAGTGGATTAAATGTAAGCATCAGCCCATCACCGATTTCAGAATTAAGGAAATTAGTGCTAAGAAAGATTAACAAACTTAATTTGATCACATTTAGCAAATTAGTTTCTGTTCAAACTGGAATTCAGAAATACTTTATTGATCCCAAAGGGGAATTTTAAGCTCCATTCTGTTTTCCATGCTGAAAGGAAGCGTTAAGTCTCACCAGTTCGGACCGGAGCCAGGTCAGAGCTCCATCTATCTGCGCCCGCCGCAGCTCCTCGTTGGCCTGCTGGCTCCTCCCGATGCCGCCGCCGGCCTCCCTCTGACCCGCTCTGGACTCGGCGGTCACCCTGAAGGCGTGGATCAGTTTGTTCTTGACGTTCTCCAGGACCATGGTGGACAACGTGTCCTCGCTGTGGCTGTCCCGCTCCATGCCTGGGTAACTTCTGCTAAACTTTCTGCAGCACAGTGAGACCTGCTCCTTCTCCTCCTGCTGGAGTTTGAGTGTCTCCCTCTGAAATGGCTTGTTTTGTCATTGTTACTATGGAGAAACACCCTTCTCCTCGCGCCTCCCTCCTCTTGGTAGCCCTAATAAGAATGGTGGAAGATCTTGAACAAAGACTATTGTTTCCTCCAGAAAGAGCTGAAAAGACCCCTCCAACCACTGCCACCCTCCTCCTTCCCAGCAGATCCAGCCCCCTTACAACCCCGATGTGAGAAATGTGCAGCGATAGAGCTCTCTTTCAGCTGAAAGGCCTGTGTGTAAACCTGCAGAAAATCAATCACTCCCCCCTTTCGCATCTCCCGGTAGACCTCTCTTTGCTGCGTCTTCCTAAATAAGACCTGCTCTTCAGATTATAGCGGACGGACAGGTTGAGCGAGCAGCAAACACAGCCTCAGTGTTGGCTGATTCAGAGCCACAAAGGCCGTCCTGCGGTGAAATATAACCAGGCCTTTTGTCCTGGAGTTAAATCCATTCCCCTCTGGGTCTGTGGGACGGTTTCTGGCAACAGTGAGCAGCTTTTTCCCGTCCTGACTCCTGCATAAAGAGGAGAAAGGCCTCCAGTGTGTCCGGCAGCAGAAAGAGAAACCAGAAGTAAAAAAGATGCTCAGTATCGTGTGAAAGATGCACTGCGAAACACTCTAAATATTACCAAGTATTATTTCACCTGCAGCTTGGGAAAACGTCTCGTCGTTTGTGGAAATA
Source organism: Poecilia formosa (assembly GCF_000485575.1). Lineage (NCBI taxonomy): Eukaryota > Metazoa > Chordata > Actinopteri > Cyprinodontiformes > Poeciliidae > Poecilia > Poecilia formosa. The sequence continues at coordinate 435,596 of NW_006800365.1, forward strand.
GTATTTTTAAATCAATATTACTTAAAACAAACTCCTTATCCTACTTGAGAAGTTACTAGTACATAGTTTTGTCTTATTTCAGCAAGACAAAGCTCGTTT